>NC_068454.1:68836838-68911838 GCF_023373465.1 Oncorhynchus keta | reverse complement strand
TGTGCGTGCGTTCGACCTGAGAGAGATCAGGGAATGCTTCCCAAACGTGACAGCAACGTCGTGACAATGTCAAGCTGAGCCGTGCTTACCCAGGGTAGAATAGGATGCCATCAGAGCCGTGCTTACCCAGGGTAGAATAGGATGCCATCAGAGCCGTGCTTACCCAGGGTAGAATAGGATGCCATCAGAGCCGTGCTTACCCAGGGTAGAATAGGATGCCATCAGAGCCGTGCTTACCCAGGGTAGAATAGGATGCCATCAGAGCCGTGCTTACCCAGGGTAGAATAGGATGCCATCAGAGCCGTGCTTACCCAGGGTAGAATAGGATGCCATCAGAGCCGTGCTTACCAAGGGTAGAATAGGATGCCATCAGAGCCGTGCTTACCCAGGGTAGAATAGGATGCCATCAGAGCTGTGCTTACCCAGGGTAGAATAGGATGCCATCGGAGCCGTGCTTACCCAGGGTAGAATAGGATGCCATCAGAGCCGTGCTTACCCAGGGTAGAATAGGATGCCATCAGAGCCGTGCTTACCAAGGGTAGAATAGGATGCCATCAGAGCCGTGCTTACCCAGGGTAGAATAGGATGCCATCAGAGCCGTGCTTACCCAGGGTAGAATAGGATGCCATCAGAGCCGTGCTTACCCAGGGTAGAATAGGATACCATCAGAGCTGTGCTTACCCAGGGTAGAATAGGATGCCATCAGAGCTGTGCTTACCCAGGGTAGAATTGGATGCCATCAGAGCTGTGCTTACCCAGGGTAGAGTAGGATACCATCAGAGCCGTGCTTACCCAGGGTAGAATAGGATGCCATCAGAGCTGTGCTTACCCAGGGTAGAATAGGATACCATCAGAGCCGTGCTTACCCAGGGTAGAATAGGATGCCATCAGAGCCGTGTTTACCCAGGGTAGAATTGGATGCCATCAGAGACGCGTTTTCAGCGTTATTTGTTCCGCATCAAAAGGTTCTGTCACCTCTCTGTCTAAGGGACGGCAGAGGTCAAAAGTAGTGCTGTAGAACTGATGGATTACAGTTGTCAAATCCTATGTGGTGTGAAGTGTGGGAGAGGAAACATCTGAAGATAAAGGATCTTTCAAGTGTGCTGTGATTCATTAAGTTCAACATCAGAGACTATATAGCAGAGAGACAAACCCAAACCAACTTTACAAATGCCACAGCCATGTGTGTTGCTGCAGCACCTGTTCTCAAAGGAAAAACCTGAAGTTTTTTATTTTTATTTCACCTTTATTTAACCAGGTAGGCTAGTTGAGAACAAGTTCTCATTTGCAACTGCGACCTGGCCAAGATAAAGCATAGCAGTGTAAACAGACAACACAGAGTTACACATGGAGTAAACAATTAACAAGTCAATAACACAGTAGAAAAAAAGGGAGTCTATATACATTGTGTGCAAAAGGCATGAGGAGGTAGGCGAATAATTACAATTTTGAAGATTAACACTGGAGTGATAAATGATCAGATGGTCATGTACAGGTAAAGATATTGGTGTGCAAAAGAGCAGAAAAGTAAATAAATAAAAACAGTATGGGGATGAGATAGGTAAAAATGGATGGGCTATTTACCGATAGACTATGTACAGCTGCAGCGATCGGTTAGCTGCTCAGATAGCAGATGTTTCAAGTTGGTGAGGGAGATAAAAGTCTCCAACTTCAGCGATTTTTGCAATTCGTTCCAGTCACAGGCAGCAGAGAACTGGAACGAAAGGCGGCCAAATGAGGTGTTGGCTTTAGGGAGATACACCTGCTGGAGCGCGTGCTACGGGTGGGTGTTGCCATCGTGACCAGTGAGCTGAGATAAGGCGGAGCTTTACCTAGAATGGACTTGTAGATGAACTGGAGCCAGTGGGTCTGGCGACGAATATGTAGTGAGGGCCAGCCGACTAGAGCATACAGGTCGCAGTGGTGGGTGGTATAAGGTGCTTTAGTGACAAAACGGATGGCACTGTGATAAACTGCATCCAGTTTGCTGAGTAGAGTGTTGGAAGCAATTTTGTAGATGACATCGCCGAAGACGAGGATCGGTAGGATAGTCAGTTTTACTAGGGTAAGTTTGGCGGCGTGAGTGAAGGAGGCTTTGTTGCGGAGTAGAAAGCCGGCTCTAGATTTGATTTTCGATTGGAGATGTTTGATATGAGTCTGGAAGGAGAGTTTACAGTCTAGCCAGACACCTAGGTACTTATAGATGTCCACATATTCAAGGTCGGAACCATCCAGTGTGGTGATGCTAGTCAGGCGTGCGGGTGCAGGCAGCGAACGGTTGAAAAGCATGCATTTGGTTTTACTAGCGTTTAAGAGCAGTTGGAGGCCACGGAAGGAGTGTTGTATGGCATTGAAGCTCGTTTGGAGGTTAGATAGCACAGTGTCCAAGGACGGGCCGGAAGTATATAGAATGGTGTCGTCTGCGTAGAGGTGGATCAGGGAATTGCCCGCAGCAAGGGCAACATCATTGATATATACAGAGAAAAGAGTTGGCCCGAGAATTGAACCCTGTGGCACCCCCACAGAGACTGCCAGAGGACCGGACAGCATGCCCTCCGATTTGACACACTGAACTCTGTCTGCAAAGTAGTTGGTGAACCAGGCAAGGCAGTCATCTGAAAAACCGAGGCCACTGAGTCTGCCGATAAGAATATGGTGATTGACAGAGTCGAAAGCCTTGGCAAGGTCGATGAAGACGGCTGCACAATACTGTCTTTTATCGATGGCGGTTATGATATCGTTTAGTACCTTGTGCGTGGCTGAGGTGCACCCGTGACCGGCTCGGAAACCAGATTGCACAGCGGAGAAGGTACGGTGGGATTCGAGATGGTCAGTGACCTGTTTGTTGACTTGGCTTTCGAAGACCTTAGATAGGCAGGGCAGGATGAATATAGGTCTGTAGCAGTTTGGGTCCAGGTTTCTCCCCCTTTGTAGAGGGTGATGACTGCGGCAGCTTTCCAATCCTTGGGGATGCGACAATGGCGGCGGATAGTTTCAGAAATAGAGGGTCCAGATTGTCAAGCCCAGCTGATTTGTACGGGTCCAGGTTTTGCAGCTCTTTCAGAACATCTGCTATCTGGATTTGGGTAAAGGAGAACCTGGAGAGGCTTGGGCGAGCAGCTGCGGGGGGGGGGGGCGGAGCTGTTGGCCGAGGTTGGAGTAGCCAGGCGGAAGGCATGGCCAGCCGTTGAGAAATGCTTGTTGAAGTTTTCGATAATCATGGATTTATCGGTGGTGACCGTGTTACCTAGCCTCAGTGCAGTGGGCAGCTGGGAGGAGGTTCTCTTGTTCTCCATGGACTTCACAGTGTCCCAGAACTTTTTGGAGTTGGAGCTACAGGATGCAAATTTCTGCCTGAAGAAGCTGGCCTTTGCTTTCCTGACTGACTGCGTGTATTGGTTCCTGACTTCCCTGAACAGTTGCATATCGCGGGGACTATTCGATGCTATTGCAGTCCGCCACAGGATGTTTTTGTGCTGGTCGAGGGCAGTCAGGTCTGGAGTGAACCAAGGGCTATATCTGTCTTAAATCTTAACTTAAATGTATGTAACATTTACGTATATCCTTGCCCTGGGATGTAAGCCTACAACAGAAGTTTAGTTCATGTATTGTCATTATATCCCTCTGGCTGTATTTAATCCATATCGCGGAAGATAAACCCAATTGAAATTGAACGTCAACGTTCCCACGTCGGCTGCATTCATAGTAAACGCTGCATATGTCAGCTCAATTGGGATCTTTTTTACATTTCTATCACGCAATCTGTAACTCTTACAGCGATGCAGATTGAATAGAGCTCCTTATTGTACATTCATAAAGGATAAACTGAAATTGAAACTGATACATCAAGGTCTGTATATAAAACATTACACCATGGAAAATAGAAAAAGTCCTAGGAGTAATTTGGAATCCTTCACACCGCATTTACTTTGAATGTTCCTCATATGGTAGTGGTTCTGCAATTCTATTAGGTTTTATGCTATGCATCCATCTTTCTTTGGTTTGGAATCCTCTATTGACTCATAAAGAAGTGGACCCTGCCCCCTATCCTCCTAGTCAGTATACAGGAACCACTAACCATATAGTAACGTTATGTAAAGTCACAGTCAGTCATTTAATAGTCACTATGTGTGAGTCCCAAATGGCACCCTGTTCCCAATATAGTGCACTACTTTTGACCAGGCTTATGACTCCCTAGTAATTATAAAGTGTACTACTTTTGGTTAAAATAAATAGCAGGCAATAAAGGGAGTAGAGAGCCATTTTGGTCTTTTCAGACTTCATAAGCGGCAGTGTAGCCTAGTGGTTAGAGCATTGGACTAGTTCAAATCCCTGAGCTGACAAGGTACAAAATCTGTTGTTCTGCCCTTGAACAGGCAGTTAACCCACTGTTCCTAGGCTGTCATTGAAAATAAGAATTTGTTCTTAACTGACTTGCCTAGTAAAATAAAGGTAAAATTAAAATAAAGGTGACACAACTTTAGCATTTGATGTGAATTTATTAATGAAGCCATCCACTCTTGTTTTACAGTTTTTTTCAATTGCTGACATGCATTGGTCAAAACTGGTCACATTGTCAAAACTCTTCACACAATCAGCAAAGCAGAAGTGTGTGTGAAATCCCTGAACTCTTTTCTCTTTCATACTCCACCACCTGCAAAACTATATATTCGCAGCACGTTTTCAAATACTAACACACTGTTTCCAAAACTGTTAAAAACACATTCAAAACAGAATGATGGCAAATTGTCGTGCATTTCTGCAGTAACCAGATTGAAACATATAGAAAATCTCATCAGAATATTTAATCATTCCAAACACAGCTGATTGCAATTTCAGCTGAAAGCCTACCCAAGTGTCCTGTTTTTAGTCTAGTTACCAAACAGACAAAAGAGGACGGCTTCGAAATTATTTAGTTTGGAAACATGGATCAAGGAAGACAGGTTGGTGGGGAAAGAAGAGTGGCAGGGAGAGGGAGAATGCGTGGAAGACAAAGGAGAGGAAGACCAAGAGCGGTGGTCTCTGATGAGATAAGGGCCACAATTATTGACCATGTTGTAAACCATGGTCTCTCTTTGAGAGAGGCCGGTTTAAGGGTGCAACCTAATCTGCAGCGTTCAACAGTTGCATCAATAGTACACATTTCCCGGCAAAACAACAGGTGAGATGTGCATCCTTCAATGATAATTGAACTACATATTACAGTACAATACAGTATGTTCACATTTTTACATGTACTGACATTTTGAAATATATTGATTGTTTTGTGTTTTTCAGTAGGATCCAAAGGTTGCCTCCCACAGCAGGGAGAGGCAGAATATTAACAGATGGGCAGATAATTGCCGTTGTTGACATGGTAATTGGCAACAAATTCAGGACAGAGTGCTGGCAGACAATATCACTTTTGGGAATGTGAATACAGTCAGCACAATGACAGTTGCCAGAGTCCTAGAGAAACATTAAATAAGGATGACGCGGTCGGACACTGTACCTTTTGAGAGAAACGGTGAACGTGTGTAAGAACTCCAGATGTCTGTTCAATAACCAAACAGGGTACATACACAGCTATGCATAATGTAAAGTACTGTAAAACTGTGGCTTTACTGTATTTTACAGAGTAATGGAGATGGAAGCCAGGCGAACCGCTCGTACATTCATCTTTGTGGATGAAGCTGGATTTAACCTGGCAAAAACACGCCGCAGGGGGAAGAAATGTGATTGGACAGAGAGCAACCGTGGATGTCCCAAACCAGAGAGGAGCTAACATCACAATGTGTGCAGCACTGTCCACTGTTGGCTTGCTGTTACACATACCACTCACCGGCCCCTACAATACAGAGAGGCTCAGTTATTTTCTGGATGATCTGCATAATTGACTTGTGCCAGTGGAGGAGAGAGGGGCCAGAAACTCCCCTACCTTTGTTGTTGTGTGGGATAATGTGGCATTCCACCACTCTGCTGCTGTCACAGACTGGTTTGCTGCACTCCCCAGGATGTCAGTACTATTCCTGCCTCCATACACCCCCTTCCTAAACCCCATAGAGGAGTTTTTCTCTGTGTGGAGGTGGAAGGTTTATGACCACCATCCACATGACCAGATGTCCTTACTGGATGCCATGAACGCAGGGTGTGGAGACACTTCTCCTGAAGACTGCCAGGGTGTGGAGACACTTCTCCTGAAGACTGCCAGGGTGTGGAGACACTTCTCCTGAAGACTGCCAGGGTGTGGAGACACTTCTCCTGAAGACTGCCAGGGTGTGGAGACACTTCTCCTGAAGACTGCCAGGGTGTGGAGACACTTCTCCTGAAGACTGCCAGGGCGTGGAGACACTTCTCCTGAAGACTGCCAGGGCGTGGAGACACTTCTCCTGAAGACTGCCAGGGTGTGGAGACACTTCTCCTGAAGACTGCCAGGGCGTGGAGACACTTCTCCTGAAGACTGCCAGGGCGTGGAGACACTTCTCCTGAAGACTGCCAGGGCGTGGAGACACTTCTCCTGAAGACTGCCAGGGCGTGGAGACACTTCTCCTGAAGACTGCCAGGGCGTGGAGACACTTCTCCTGAAGACTGCCAGGGCGTGGAGACACTTCTCCTGAAGACTGCCAGGGTGTGGAGACACTTCTCCTGAAGACTGCCAGGGCGTGGAGACACTTCTCCTGAAGACTGCCAGGGTGTGGAGACACTTCTCCTGAAGACTGCCAGGGCGTGGAGACACTTCTCCTGAAGACTGCCAGGGTGTGGAGACACTTCTCCTGAAGACTGCCAGGGTGTGGAGACACATCTCCTGAAGACTGCCAGGGTGTGGAGACACTTCTCCTGAAGACTGCCAGGGCGTGGAGACACTTCTCCTGAAGACTCATAGGGCGGGAGACACTTCTCCTGAAGACTGCCAGGGTTGGACTAGACATTCCAGAAGATACTTTCCAAGATGCATCGCCAGAGGAGACATGAGATGTGATTTTTAATGAGAACTTGTGGTCAAATGCAGGAGAGAGAGAGAACTAGAAATGTCACAGTACTGTACAGTATGAGTGATTATACTAAACATGTTTATGAGAACTAGAACCCTCACAGTACTGTACAGTATGAGTGATTATACTATACATGAGGATGAGAACTAGAACCCTCACAGTACTGTACAGTATGAGTGATTATACTATACATGTTGTTGAGAACTAGAACCCTCACAGTACTGAACAATATGAGTGATTATATTATACATGTTGATGAGAATTAGAACCCTCACAGTACTGAACAGTATGAGTGATTATACTACACATGTTGATGAGAACTAGAACCCTCACTGCACTGTGCAATTTGAGTGATTATACTATACATGTTGATCAGAATTAGAACCCTCACAGTACTGTACAGTATGAGTGATTATACTACACATGTTCATGAGAACTTGAACCCTCACAGTACTGTACAGTATGAGTAATTATACAACACATGTTGATGAGAACTAGAACCCTCACAGTACTGTACAGTATGAGTAATTATACTATACATTTTGATGAGAACTACAACCCTCACAGTTCTGTACAGTATGAGTGATTATACTATACATGTTGATGAGAACTAGAACCCTCACAGTACTGTACAGTATGAGTGATTATACTATACATGTTGATGAGAACTAGAACCCTCACAGTACTGTACAGTATGAGTGATTATACTATACATGTTGATGAGAACTAGAACCCTCACAGTACTGTACAGTATGAGTGATTATACTACACATGTTGATGAGAACTAGAACCCTCACAGTACTGTACAGTATGAGTGATTATACTACACATGTTGATGAGAACTAGAACCCTCACGGTACTGTACAGTATGATTGATTATATACTATACATGTTGATTAGAACTAAAACCCTCACAGTACTGTACAGTATGAGTGATTATACTACACATGTTGATGAGAACTAGAACCCTCGCAGTACTGTACAGTATGAGTGATTATACTATACATGTTGATTAGAACTAGAATCCTCACAGTACTGTACAGTATGAGTGATTATACTACACATGTTGATGAGAACTAGAACCCTCACGGTACTGTACAGTATGATTGATTATATACTATACATGTTGATTAGAACTAAAACCCTCACAGTACTGTACAGTATGAGTGATTATACTACACATGTTGATGAGAACTAGAACCCTCGCAGTACTGTACAGTATGAGTGATTATACTATACATGTTGATTAGAACTAGAATCCTCACAGTACTGTACAGTATGAGTGATTATACTACACATGTTGATGAGAACTAGAACCCTCACGGTACTGTACAGTATGATTGATTATATACTATACATGTTGATTAGAACTAAAACCCTCACAGTACTGTACAGTATGAGTGATTATACTACACATGTTGATGAGAACTAGAACCCTCGCAGTACTGTACAGTATGAGTGATTATACTATACATGTTGATTAGAACTAGAATCCTCACAGTACTGTACAGTATGAGTGATTATACTACACATGTTGATGAGAACTACAACCCTCACAGTACTGTACAGTATGAGTGATTATGCTATACATGTTGATGATAACTACAACCCTCACAGTACCGTACAGTATGAGTGATTATACTATACATGTTGATTAGAACTAGAACCCTCACAGTACTGTACAGTATGAGTGATTATACTACACATGTTGATGAGAACTAGAACCCTCACAGTACTGTACAGTATGAGTGATTATACTATACATGTTGATTAGAACTAGAATCCTCACAGTACTGTACAGTATGAGTGATTATACTACACATGTTGATGAGAACTAGAACCCTCACAGTACTGTACAGTATGAGTGATTATACTATACATGTTGATTAGAACTAGAATCCTCACAGTACTGTACAGTATGAGTGATTATACTATACATGTTGATGAGAACTAAAACCCTCGCAGTACTGTACAGTATGAGTGGTTATACTATACATGTTGATGAGAACTAGAATCCTCACAGTACTGTACAGTATGAGTGATTATACTATACATGTTGATGAGAACTAGAACCCTCACAGTACTGTACAGTATGAGTGATTATACTATACATGTTGATGAGAACTAGAATCCTCACAGTACTGTACAGTATGAGTGATTATACTATACATGTTGATGAGAACTAGAACCCTCACAGTACTGTACAGTATGAGTGATTATACTATACATGTTGTTGAGAACTAGAACCCTCACAGTACTGTACAGTTTGAGTGATTATACTATACATGTTGATGAGAACTAGAACCCTCACAGTACTGTACAGTATGAGTGATTATACTATTCATGTTGTTTTCTTTTTTATTATTATTGCAGCCCTGGAATTTCAGGAATTTGTCTGTTGTTTCAACTTTTATTTTTCACAAGTAAATTACTATATGCAAAGATCTAGAAAAAATAAGGGCTATTGAAGTAAATTACATTTACATTTACATTTAAGTCATTTAGCAGACGCTCTTATCCAGAGCGACTTACAAATTGGTGCATTCACCTTATGACATCCAGTGGAACAGTCACTTTACAATAGTGCATCTAAATCTTAAAAGGGGGGGGGGGTGAGAAGGATTACTTATCCTATCCTAGGTATTCCTTAAAGAGGTGGGGTTTCAGGTGTCTCCGGAAGGTGGTGATTGACTCCGCTGTCCTGGCGTCGTGAGGGAGTTTGTTCCACCATTGGGGGCCAGAGCAGCGAACAGTTTTGACTGGGCTGAGCGGGAACTGTACTTCCTCAGTGGTAGGGAGGCGAGCAGGCCAGAGGTGGATGAACGCAGTGCCCTTGTTTGGGTGTAGGGCCTGATCAGAGCCTGGAGGTACTGAGGTGCCGTTCCCCTCACAGCTCCGTAGGCAAGCACCATGGTCTTGTAGCAGATGCGAGCTTCAACTGGAAGCCAGTTTCCTGTGTGAGGCAGGGTCGTACTCTGCGGATGTTGTAGAGCATGAACCTACAGGAATGGGCCACCGCCTTGATGTTAGTTGAGAACGACAGGGTGTTGTCCAGGATCACGCCAAGGTTCTTAGCGCTCTGGGAGGAGGACACAGTGGAGTTGTCAACCGTGATGGCGAGATCATGGAACGGGCAGTCCTTCCCCGGGAGGAAGAGCAGCTCCGTCTTGCCGAGGTTCAGCTTGAGGTGGTGATCCGTCATCCACACTGATATGTCTGCCAGACATGCAGAGATGCGATTCGCCACCTGGTCATCAGAAGGGGGAAAGGAGAAGATTAATTGTGTGTCGTCTGCATAGCAATGATAGGAGAGACCATGTGAGGTTATGACAGAGCCAAGTGACTTGGTGTATAGCGAGAATAGGAGAGGGCCTAGAACAGAGCCCTGGGGGACACCAGTGGTGAGAGCGCGTGGTGAGGAGACAGATTCTCGCCACGCCACCTGGTAGGAGCGACCTGTCAGGTAGGACGCAATCCAAGCGTGGGCCGCGCCGGAGATGCCCAACTCGGAGAGGGTGGAGAGGAGGATCTGATGGTTCACAGTATCGAAGGCAGCCGATAGGTCTAGAAGGATGAGAGCAGAGGAGAGAGAGTTAGCTTTAGCGGTGCGGAGCGCCTCCGTGATACAGAGAAGAGCAGTCTCAGTTGAATGACTAGTCTTGAAACCTGACTGATTTGGATCAAGAAGGTCATTCTGAGAGAGATAGCGGGAGAGCTGGCCAAGGACGGCACGTTCAAGAGTTTTGGAGAGAAAAGAAAGAAGGGATACTGGTCTGTAGTTGTTGACATCGGAGGGATCGAGTGTAGGTTTTTTCAGAAGGGGTGCAACTTTCGCTCTCTTGAAGACGGAAGGGACGTAGCCAGCGGTCAGGGATGAGTTGATGAGCGAGGTGAGGTAAGGGAGAAGGTCTCCGGAAATGGTCTGGAGAAGAGAGGAGGGGATAGGGTCAAGCGGGCAGGTTGTTGGGCGGCCGGCCGTCACAAGACGCGAGATTTCATCTGGAGAGAGAGGGGAGAAAGAGGTCAGAGCACAGGGTAGGGCAGTGTGAGCAGAACCAGCGGTGTCGTTTGACTTAGCAAACGAGGATCGGATGTCGTCGACCTTCTTTTCAAAATGGTTGACGAAGTCATCTGCAGAGAGGGAGGAGGGGGGGGAGGGGGAGGAGGATTCAGGAGGGAGGAGAAGGTGGCAAAGAGCTTCCTAGGGTTAGAGGCAGAAGCTTGGAATTTAGAGTGGTAGAAAGTGGCTTTAGCAGCAGAGACAGAAGAGGAAAATGTAGAGAGGAGGGAGCGAAAGGATGCCAGGTCCGCAGGGAGGCGAGTTTTCCTCCATTTCCGCTCGGCTGCCCGGAGCCCTGCATTTCTGAATCATTCTTGTTACATGTACTTTAGTACGGTCAATAAAGTGAAAAGGTGTTATTATTATTCTATAATGAAATACTGATTTATGTGAAAAATCTTTCAAACTTCAAAGAGAAGTACATTTATGTAATGCTCCTTGTTGTTGGTGTTTTTTTAGGTCAGTGTGTTATGAGTGACAATGTATGCTTTCTGAGTGAGAATTGTTGACAGTGTTATGGTCGTACAAGCTTATTTTGAGACATATATGAAGTGTTTTGGTGGTTTGAGTGAGTTTTGGAGGTGAGATGAATTGTTTGGCCAAGATGCATGTTGGTAATACAGACTGTGTGAAGTGTTTTGGTGGTTTGAGTGAGTTTTGGAGGTGAGATTAATTATTTGGCCAAGATGCATGTTGGTAATACAGAATGTGTGAAGAGTTTTGAAAAAGTGGTTTAGCAGTATTGGCTGATGCTTCTCAGCAAAATAACTGTAATAGGATGGTCAGTGACCATGAGATGCAGCGTTTTTCACTGTATTCTCTTAAACAGGAAGTGGGTCAGAGCTGTACCAGACTGTACCAGTACCAGACTCTCTTTTTTTTAATCACTATTGACTGTCATTGACGTGTGTGTGTGCCTGTGTGACCGTGCATTTGTGTGTAAATATGTGTGGTATCAAACTGCCCTCATGGCATTACGTTCCCAGCCAACGAAGGCTAAATTAGCAATCATCTCACCGTAGGAGACTCTGGCTTCTAATCTATAATTCACTCTCCCAAACGGTTTCATATGCATGTGGATTTTGGAGGCGTGTAGATTCTGCTGTGGCAGCAAATGCTCCCCAGTGGTAATAATACTAATGACGATAACCCAGGTGGCAAATATTACTGCTCGGCTCTGACCCACTGAATTATGGGCCAAATGGAAGGGAGGGAGGGAGACCTTGTTGTAGCGCTGGCCTTGGAATTTAAAAGCATGTGGTTGGTCCACCACCTCTACTGTCTGTCTCTTCACACTGTAGCTCATGAGAGGAAGTCATATGATATTCTTTCTGATGTCCCTATTATGACCTCTTATAATGCTGGAGCTTTTCTTAAACAAACATTTATTCTCATTTGATAGCAGCAAACACTGTATGATTGGCCTTAACCGTTTCCATCTACGTGGGAGATTGTATTTTGTTTGGACAATTAGTGAGAATAGATTAGTCTCATTGATTCTTACTAACTACAAAAAAATGGTTTCTTTTAAAAAGCACAATATTAATTTGCTTCTCACAGGCTTCATTTCAATTAATAAAATATGCTGGCCACATAGCTGATACAGACCTGGGTTCAAATACTTTTTGAAATGATTTCAAATACTTTCGTGTGCTTGATTGATCTTGCCTGGCTTGATGAAACCATTAGAAAAGTACCATATGTGCAAACCCCACCTACCTAGCACTCCAAACAGACTCAAGCAAACGCTCAAAGTATTTGAAAGATTTGAAACCAGGTGTTTAGCTGCATGTTTAACTCCACCTTCATCCCCTTACACATACACACAAACTCCACCTTTATCCCTTTCCCACTGAGTTAGTTAAGTATATATGTATTTAACAGCAGGTCCAGGATCAACCCTAACACCTGGGCCGTGTTAACGTAAACACAGAAACCTGACCTGGGGCCTCCTAGGAAGAAAATGTCAAATAAGAGAAGCTCCAATGCAACATGTGATCTCTCAGTTATTATGAAAGGCAATAATAGTGAGCATGGCATTTAGCCTGGTTTAACCAGGCTTGTAGGCACTTAGGCCTAATCAGGCCTAATACCGATGGTCTGTCCACCCCTAGCACTGTAGGCTGACAACTTCACATGGATAGGTCATTCTGTCCTGGGGTAGAACTTTATGAAATCTCAGTGAGGTATATTATATTTGAAACGTTGTGGCTATAGAGTAACGATATGCTGCTTCTGATTGGAGACTTTAAAGGTAACATTTATTGATTCTCTGCCCACTGTGATTGAGTATAAACAGTCTTTTGTGTGACCGTCCATGTAAAGCTGAAGATTCCTCTTATGGTCCTTCTGTAGCTCAGTTGGTAGAGCATGGCGCTTGTAACGCCAGGGTAGTGGGTTCGATTCCCGGGACCACCCATACGTAGAATGTATGCACACATGACTGTAAGTCGCTTTGGATAAAAGCGTCTGCTAAATGGCATATATTATTATTATATTATTATATTATCTTGTCAGTTATCTGTGTGCGGTTCTCTTCCCTAAGAGGATGCCAAAGACGTGAACACAATGTCTCTGGTACACAGCCAGTATGCCTTGGGCAAAACTCAACTCTACCCTCCTTGTGACCCTTCCATGACTGTAGTGATATTTTATATGGCAGTACGTCTAATACTAAATGGCAGCATAACGTTGCCTCTCTCAGGGGATCCCTTTCTCATGAAAGTGATTCTGATTGGTTCTTCTGGGTTTGTTTGGATCCTCTCCTGTTTCCAGGCTTGATAATGTCTGCTCCGTGATAAAGGGAACTATAGGCGTTTCATTATGTTCTTGATCTACGGGACTGACTGACCTGTACTGCGGACATGAATTGTTCTAGGTCATTCCTGGGACAGGCAGGATATGGCATACAGTGATACATGTCAATCAGAAGTGAACTTAAAGCTATGTTTTGGAGAAACTTACTATGCAGGCCCCTCTAAATCGCTGCTACAATATTTTTCTTTCAGACCAACACCACATGAATAGTGATTTGTGTTAGACATGTAGCATAATGTATGTAGTCAATCAGAGCCATGTGTGTTGTGTTGGTTGCCAGTGTGATTGTGGAGGTCACCGTGGTGACAGCCCACTGGGCAGGGTGAGATCTGAGGTTTGATACAAACACAACTGCTATATCTGAGATTCTAGACGCTCGATATGATACAGTTAGTAACCCACTGCTGACACAATCTGACTGTTCTTAGTGTCCGTGCTGCAGGCAAGAGAAACACAAAGTTAGACCCTTCAGAGCCACAGAATCAGATCTAGCTCGTTATACAATGCCCTTCACTGTACACGGCTGAATAAGAACTTTTGTCTTTGGCGTTTTTCCCAGGTACAAACCAATATGGAGATACAATTTCATAAAAAAGGCGAAAGGCCAAAGTAATTTTTCAGGATATTGTTGTGAAATCCATGCAGCCACCCCCTCCTTTACCTTTCCTCTTTCCCCTCTTCCCTCTTTCTTTCCCAGTTCAGTTATGTCTAACAGCTGTCTTCTATGCAGGTTGACCCTTATTGTTATGAATCTTGCCCTGGAGGCAGAACTTAACGATTTCTGCAAAGTCAAAATGGGCTATATTGTAAAAATGTGTGGAAACAAAAATGTGTGCTTTTTGGTCTTAATTTAAGGTTAGATTGTATTACTTTGTGGCTGTGCCAGCTAGTGCCCACTCTGCAGAGCTGACTCTAAGATTCATGACATTAAATAGAAGGGTGTCAGTCTGGAGAATTGACAAGATCTCCATGAGAGCTGAGAAATGGTCAAACAAGAGACAGAGAAGTCAACCTAGGGAATGGGGAAAAATATATATATTTTGTGTTAATAGTGTTCAGATGGGCCTACAGTAATTATCTGTTAATGATCTATTATCATGTCAATCACACTGAGGTCATATGAGTTGAACAGTTATAGATTGTTGTCCTGTGTGAATTTAAGTGTGCTCTCTCTAATTCTCTCTTTCTCTCTCTCGGAGGACCTGAGCCCTAGGACCATGCCTCAGGACTACCTGGCATGATGACTCCTTGCTGTACCCAGTCCACCTGGCCGTGCTGCTGCTCCAGTTTCAACTGTTCTGCCTGCGGCTATGGAATCCTGACCTGTTCACCGGACGTGCTACCTGTCCCAGAACTATTATTTGACCATGCTGGCCATTTATGAACATTTGAACATCTTGGCCATGTTCTGTTATAATCTCCACCCGGCACAGCCAGAAGAGGACTGGCCACCCCTCATAGCCTGGTTCCTCTCTAGGTTTCTTCCTGAGTTTTGGCCTTTCTAGGGAGTTTTTCCTAGCCACTGTGCTTCAAGACCTGCATTGCTTACTGTTTGGGGTTTTAGGCTGGGTTTCTGTACAGCATTTTGAGATATCAGCTGATGTACGAAGGGCTTTATAAATACATTTGATTTGATTTATAGATCTGCATGTTCCTCTGTGGATGGAACGACATTGTGTTGTCTTCCTTGTCCTTGTAACAATGGCTGCTATGCTGGACTGGGATGCATAGCACTGGAAATAGCAGCAGGGCCATGACCTCCACCCCCTCAGAGAGCTGAAAGGTATGTGCTGCTAATCCTACTGACCTTCACTGCACTGAGGAGAGAGAGGGGGAGAGAGGGCAGAGGGAGACAGAGAAAGAAAGGGGCGAGAGAGAAATAGGGCGGTGAGTGTCTTTTCTGGATGCCAAACTGATCTGGCAGAGGTTAAATGCCCCCCACCCCCCCACCCCAAACGGGGCAGCGGAAACTGATTTAGCCTACATAAGGTTATAGCTCTCTACAGTCATACTACAAAGACAGTTCAGCTTAGAGTCATCCATACAATCATTGAATATAGTATTATTTTTCTAAGGAAAATACTTCACTTTGCTATTTTTCTATTGTTCTTTGACATTGTTAATGAAAATGTCCTACTACTTCACAAGTACAGGAAGAGGTACGTTAGTGTGTACTGTACTCAGGCAGATATTCGTACGCCTTTCTAAATACTCCATCCCTGTGACAGTGATCAGGGCCATAGAGAATATGTCTTTAGAGGACATAGGGAGAGGCTACTACATTATTCCCTGTTTTTTTAACATTCTAAATGTATTCTTGTATCCTTCTTCCTCACTCCTCATTCATCCTCCCAGAGACACATTCATATTTAGCGTGACTCTGGTGACGTGGAGAGAACATAGAGAGAGAGCACTGCTCTGGGTCAGTTTAACACCTCTTTGATCGTCCCTGTGGTTCCAGAGTGTTGATGAGAACCAGAGGGAGACGTAGCAGTTTGTCAGAGACACATCGACCACAGCCAAATAGTGATAAGCAGGAGCCAGAGTGAGACACAATGGATGACTGTTGACATTAACACGGCACTCCAAAACCAAACTGGTGTTTGTTACAATTCAATCAGATTGTTTTTCTCACTCTTTTAAAGGTCAATGCAAGCAGACATTTTTTTTATTTCAATATGAAATCATTTCTGGGTAAAAATGAAGAACCTTACTGTGATTATTTTCAATTAAAATGGTAAAAAAATAAATAAAAGCTTCTTAGCAAAAATATATTTCTCATGCAAATTTGTTTTACGAGGACTGTCTGGGAGTGGTCTGAGTGAGGGACCTTATTGGAGAAGTCTAATAGGAGGGATATGTAACCTGAAAACTAGCTATTATTGGCAGAGAGGATTTGGAACTCTCTTTTTTATTGGTCTTCTAACTTATACTGCCTGGTGATGTTGCCAGGCAGGCCAAAACTGCACCCATGCAAATCAAGCTGAATTGTCATGCAGTCTTTTCAAACAGCTCTTACACTAAAAGGGTATTATCATGTTCACATTTCCACACTATTGTTCCAACCTCATATTGTGGAAATATATATAAATCACAGGAAATCATGTTTTTGACTGCACTGCCCCTTTAATGATTGTGTTTGAATACAGATACTTTTGGTAATGTAGTGTATATGGACACCTCATTCCAAAATCATGGGTATTAATATGGAGTTGGTCCCCCCTTTGCTGCTATAACAGCGTCCATTCTTCTGGGAAGGCTTTCCACTAGATGTTGGAACATTACTGCGAGGACTTGCTTCCATTCAGCCACAAGAGCATTTGTGAGGTCGAGCACTAATTTTGGGCGACTAGGCCTGGCTCGCAGTTGGCGTTCCAATTCATCCCAAAGGTGTTCGATGGGTTGAGGTCAGGGTTCTGTGCAGGCCAGTGAAGTTCTTCCACACCAATCTCGACAAACCATTTCTGTATGGACCTTGTTTGTGCACAGGGGCATTGTCATACTAAAACAGGAAAGGGCCTTCCCCAAACTGTTGCCACAAAGATGGAAGCACAGAATAGTCTTGAATGGCATTGTATGCTATAGCGTTAAGATTTCCCTTCACTGGAACTAAGGGGCTTAGCCCGAACCATGAAAAACAGTCCCAGACCATTATTCCTCCTCCACTATGCATTCGGGCAGGTAGCATTCTCCTGGCATCTGCCCAAACCCAGATCCTCCCGTCAGACTGCCAAATGGTGAAGCCTAATTCATCCCTCCAGAGAACACGTTTCCACTGCTCCAGAGTCCAATGGCGGCGAGATTTACACCACTCCAGCTGACGCTTGGCATTGCGCATGGTGATCTTAGGCACGTGTGTAGCTGCTTGGCCATGGAAACCCATTTCATGAAGATCCTGACGAACAGTTATTGTGCTGACCTTGCTTCCAGAGACAGTTTGGAACTCTGAAGTGAGTGTTGCAGCCAATGACAGATGATTTTTATGCGCTTTAGCACTCGGTGGTCCTGTTCTGTGAGCTTGTGTAGCTGAGCTGTTGTTGCTCCTAGACGTTTCCACTTCACAATAACAGCACAGTTGACCGAGGATGCTCTTGCAGGGCAGAAATGTTACGAACGGACTTGTAGGAAAGGTGGCATCTTATGATGGTGCTACGTTGAAAGTCACTGAGCTCTTCAGTAAGGCCATTCTACTTCCAGTGTTTGTCTATGGAGATTTCATGGCTGTGTGCTCCATTGTATACACCTGTCAGCAACGGGTGTGGCAGAAATAGCCGAATCCACTAATTTGAAGGGGTGTCCACATACTTTTGTATATAATTATAGTGTATCAATATACCTGTATAACTAAACAATACAGGTATAGGCGTACACATAGCACAAAGTACTTTCCATACTCTCACTTTCTCTCTCTCTCACACACACACACACACACACACACACACACACACACACACACACACACACACACACACACACACACACACACACACACACACACACACACACACACACACACACACACACACACACACACACACACACACATTGCTGTGTGGTTTCTGTTTATCTGTACACAGATCCCTTTCCACTAACATGTTCTTCTTTGATATGGTTCAGAGTCATGCTCCCTGCTGCGCTGGAGACCCTGTAAAGCAGTTGGTGCCAGATTGGCACGCTCTATTCCTCAGCCATCAGTAGGCAGGGAGACCAACACTGGGCCTAGCTATGGAGTTTCACTTCTCAAACGGCTGATTATCCAAGCCAGGCTGTTTACCTTGGAGTACAATCAATATCAGGGTGCCCTGTGAGATTTCTATTAGAGGGGCGGTGCTGCTGTATGGCGGGCGGCGTTGCCCTGTGAAGTGGGCGATGGCTGTGTGGAACAGCGAGCGGGACTGCGAGGGCCAGATAAAAGATGAATTATAGATATCCTGCCCCAGGGCCCAGCGTTGAGCGTAGCGTGGAGGGAGAGGGGAGAGAGAGTGTGTGTGTTTGTGTGGAGGCTGATTCCTGGTTGATGAATCCCACAGGCAGTGCTTGGCTCTTAAAGGTGGGAATATATTAATAGTGAAAGCAGATGAATGAAGGGTATGTTTTTCTAAGGTGGAGGGAGAGATGCAGGAATGGTGGTGGTGCATCTTTGCATGCTGTGAATTATACAAGCAGTTAAAGAGTATGTGAAAGATGTGTCAGGGACAAGGATTTTCCCTGCTTAAACAGAATTATAATTAGGAGCGGTTCTAACATTAAATGCATTGGAATACCACAGAGAGTGATTCGCATTTAATTCCAACACTGTTAGATACGCTGACTGGGATTCTGTTGCTATACAGTGCACAGAACACCTTGCTAAATATACTGTATATTCACCAGTAAAATGACATGCATGCCAATTCTGACCATCTACTGAGGATACATTTTTCCCAAAATGTCAACCATCTCGAGTTATTTCTGGGCACTTTTTGCAGAAGCTATACGGTTTCAAGCCACCCACCAAGAGAGTGATTCAGTGAAGTAGCCGACAGTAGAACAGCCAATCCAACATCAACATCCAGCACTTAGAACAGTCTCACCACAAACACGGGCATAATGTAAAATACAACCATCATCTAGTTCCCAAAATGTTTCATTATGGAATGCGTAGAATAACAGTGTGGTAACAATGTGCCTTCCAATAAAATGCAAGTTAATTGAAAGAACTGAATGAATAAAAAATAATGAGAAATAAATATATTATTTGTGCTTGGTATTCTTTGGGTTTTGGTGCCTTGATCACAAATCCATTTACGTTTTGAACTTTACTGTAAGGCATTATTATGACTTTCAATGGCTTTTATCACCAGGAACTGCACAGAGGGGAAGATGTCAGGGCACCACTCAGGTCCCAATCCAACGAGATTGATATACCCTGATGAAGGCATTCTACGAAAACATAGTTGATTTTCAGCAATAAAACGTTTGTTAGATGTTACTATCTATTGTCCTACCAATAATTGCTTATATCTGAAAATCTTCTTGTGTTCGGAAGGAGATTGGCCACAGTCTACAGTCTGGCTTGGACGGAGGATAGTCTCTGCGTTCTCAGTGTGTAGGTGCATTAATGTCGAGTTTCAAAAAGAAGATCTGACTGAGAGTATTAAAACCAAGTGCACAATGGCAGTCAGTCTGGGAAACATCACATCTCTCTGTCTGTCTGTCTGTCTGTCTGTCTGTCTGTCTGTCTGTCTGTCTGTCTGTCTGTCTGTCTGTCTGTCTGTCTGTCTGTCTGTCTGTCTGTCTGTCTGCCTGTCTGTCTGTCTGTCTGTCTGTCTGTCTGTCTGTCTGTCTGTCTGTCTGTCTGTCTGTCTGTCTGTCTGTCTAGTTCAGATGGTGGGACTGCCAGAAACTGACAATTTGCTCTTTGGATGTCAATAACAAGACTTGGCCCGCTCTGCATCCCCCCTTCTCTCCCCTCCCATCTCCTCCCCTCCCCTCCCTTCCCCTCCCATCTCCTCCCCTCCGCTGGAGTCTCTCTCTCACTCTCGGCTTTCTTGGCTTCGCTTCCAAGGAGCTCTGGGTGCCCTGAAACACGCCTGCAGACGTGCAGATTCCACTCCCTATCAGGCAAAAACAAACACAATCCCATATCAAAACAACATGCCCTCTCGCTTTGAACCAAAACACACACCTCCCTCTGTGCACTAAGCCTGGGAGCCAACACAGACAGTTGGCGGCTGGGACTGACTCCTTTACACCATGGACAGAGTTCAGAGCTCAGCCTGCCTGCCTTCAAATCTGACTGCATAGTTGTTTCACAGACACTGATGGTCGATTGATGGAAGTAGAAACACTCCATGACTTAGAGCATTCTAGAACATCTTAGAGGCAGTCTTGGATCCTAAAGCCTACACATTCATCTATGCTGTATGCTCAGAGAGCTCTCTGTCAGTTATATCTTCTAGTGTGTTGAGCTATATTCAACTCTGTATTCATCTTTGCTGTATGCTCAGAGAGCTCTCTGTCAGTTATATATTCTAGTGTGTTGAGCTATATTCAAATCTGTATTCATCTTTGCTGTATGCTCAGAGAGCTCTCTGTCATTTATATATTCTAGTGTGTTGAGCTATATTCAACTCTGTATTTTCATCTCTGCTGTATGCTCAGAGAGCTCTCCGTCAGACTAAAGCCTCTATAATGAGAGAGTGTGAATGTTGTTGTGCTGTCTAGTGTGTGTGTGTGTGTGTGTGTGTATGTGTGTGTGTGAATGTGCAGGTGCATGACAGCAAGCTTGCGTTCATGCGTGTACGTGTGAGAGAGAGACTGGGAGATTTTCCAGTGTTAAGGAGCAGGCAGAGGCTGAACTTCGACTTCAAAGGTGTGTCAGGGGAGGCAGCGTTCAGCTCAGCCCGTCTGCCTAGACACCAGAGCAGAGCACTGTGGAATGTACATTTCATGACCTCACTCTCACACTCTTGCGCTTTCTCTCGTTCCCCATTCTCTCCCTATCTGTCTCCCTCCCTCCCTCCCTCACCCCTCATCTCCCTCTCCCCTCTCTCTCTCTCTCACATAAACACATACATACACATTCACATTCACACACCTCCTCCCTCCCCTCTAAAGTCTTTCCGATGGTGTGACACATCACCAGGCCAACTGTGTGCCAGCACTGCATCGCTGTCTTTCCTCCACCTGCTCCCTTGCTTGTTTACCCCTGACACCCCACTATCTGTCTTTCACCTCTCCCTCTGCCCTTATTTCCCTGCTCCACTCCTTCTCCACTCTGTCTCTCTCCTTCCCCCATCATGTCTTAATCCTGGGAAGCACTCCTCAGTCTCAGAGGTTGTGCTGTCAGGGCATGACCTGTCTCCACTCTCTCACTCTCCACTCTCTCACGCTCTCGCTCCCCTCTCCACTCTCTCTCTCTCCACTCTCTCCCTCTCCCCTCTCCACTCTCTCTCTCTCCACTCTCTCCACTCTCTCACTCTCTCGCTCCCCTCTCCACTCTCTCTTTCCCCTCCAATTCTCTCTCTCTCAGCCTTACACACACTAACTGGGGAACACAGCAAACTGTTGTTCTAGGAGAATTCCGTATTGAAGCATTCCAGGCACAGAATAATAATTTTTCCAGATGATTTTTTGGGGAACAGATGCTGTGAGAAGACTCTCAGCGTAAGATGTTGTCTTTGGACCACAATATTTTTATTTAGCCTCTGTGTATTTGCTAACTCTTTGTGTGTGGTGTGAAACGCTGCTGAGGGATCAATGGTGTGTGTCTGACCACTACGGAAACCTGTGTGCTCATGGCCACACATTAAGCAGTTAGGCATCTATTACCATTAATCATGGTAATGACCAGATTGAACACCATTTACTCATGACCACACATTGAACAGTTAGGGATCTATTACCATTAATCATGGTAATGACCAGATTGAACACCATTTACTCATGACCACACATTGAACAGTTAGGCATCTACTACCATTAATCATGGTAATGACCAGATTGAACACCATTTACTCATGACCACACATTGAACAGTTAGACATCTATTACCATTAATCATGGTAATGACCAGATTGAACACCATTTACTCATGACCACACATTGAACAGTTAGGCATCTATTACCATTAATCATGGTAATGACCAGATTGAACACCATTTACTCATGACCACACATTGAACAGTTAGGCATCTATTACCATTAATCATGGTAATGACCAGATTGAACACCATTTACTCATGACCACACATTGAACAGTTAGGCATCTACTACCATTAATCATGGTAATGACCAGATTGAACACCATTTACTCATGACCACACATTGAACAGTTAGGGATCTATGACCGTTTGCCACTTTAGATGTGGTACAGGCTGTGGTTAATGTGTAGGTGTACAGTATTAGTAGACAGCAGACTGCATGGTTGGCACCATTGGGGCACCATGGTTCATGTGTAGTTTGGAACCGTATATATAAGTCTGTATACTTGCCATGTTGTTTTATTGTGAACGTTTCACTGAAAACTGATATCATGTTGAAAATATTATAGACATTACTTTCATATTAAATACACATTGAATCCATTTTCATATTATTTCAAAAAATAATTCTCCTTGCAGTCCTATTTTGGACATCCATCGGAGAGGGAGGAAGGTTGGGGCGGCAGGTAGCCTAGTGGTTACTGGCTCAGCTTTGTCTTTCACATGCTTAGCACTTGAAACAGCAGCCCAATACTTAACAGCAATAATCAACATCACATGTTTGTACTCAAGACAGAAGAATAGAACATATATAGAAATTGAAGGAAGAAACGTCTTAATCCTAAAGGTCTGGACCCTGAGTTTTGTTCCAGCACATTGGTGAAAAAAACAACATTTACAAAACATTTATTTAAAAATGTAAAGTTTATACATACAATAATGAATCATTGATTGTGTTGACTATTGCTGAAGTATATATTTAAATTGTGTGTTTAAAGCCTGAAGACGTGAATTTGAGATGGAAACAGCTGGCATGGAACCTCCAGAACATCTGTCTTGCTTCCTGTTGACACGACATCACACCTTCCAACCATGTGTAACATTGTAACACTGAATCCCTCCGCCTCCCAGTTACATTAGGATTAAACTACAGCCATGTATGAGGTGAAGGTTGCAACACAGACAAGCAACGAGCATCTGTCAACCTCCCTCCCTCTCTTCCTCCTTTTCTCTCTCTCTCCTTTTCTCCCTATGTTTTGTCTCTCTTTGTCTCTCTCCCTCTCTTTCACTCCCTCTCTCTATATCTTACAAATTCCAATTTGTACAATATGTTACTTAAGATCCCATTCAACCTCTTTAATGTGGAAATCCAACCTCATACTGGAGCAGATACAGGACAGCTTGTCAAGGCATAAAGACGGCAAGGAGAGGAGAATATGATATGCTACACTCTATAACCCTGTAAACCCAGAAGAGCTAGCTACTCCCTGAATGAGCTCACATATAATTTTTTTTAGCCTAATGACCCTCTGTACACTGTAGAGTTTATTGGATAATCCTATATAGGAGGGTTTGGATGAGAGTTGGATGCAGGATATGCCAGGCTGCAACTTCATGTTCTGATGAGCGTTGACCAGAAGACTGAATAGAGGACGATCAGAGAGAGATGCAGATCACTCCCCCCTACCCTCCACAACCCCACAAGGGGGCCATGTCCCCTCACTGGGCCTGACCCGGGAGGCAGCGAAAGTTGTACATTCATCCCCCACAACAGAGGAACAATGGAACATGGCTGGTTAGTGTTGTTTTTTTTTACAATTGTGATTCATTCACTCTTCTGTGTCTGCAGGGGCCGATGGCTGCCGGGCCGGCTCAATCAAAACGGTGTTTGGCTCAAACAGTGTTTGGCGGAGCTGGGCCACTTCTGCCATGCCTGAGGGCCAGACTGACTGAAACAAAGAAAACCAGAAACAAACGGAAGAGAGAGAGGAGAGGAACGCAAACATCCTGGAGGAATGTATGCCGCTCTGTTCTGGAGCTCTGAAGCACGGCAGCAGATGGCAACAAAGATCTTGCGTCAGAGCACAGCACAGGGACCATGTTGACTTTGATCCTAGCTCTCACCCCCTGCCCAGCAAGCACTGTCTCTGGGCACAAGTCATCTGCACCGGGGCTGGATGGATAGATTGATGCACAGTGATTCTCAATATATCTATATATAACAATATATCTCTCATTGTTTTGGGGCGGCAGGTAGCCTAGTGGTTAGAGCGTTGGGCCAGTAACTGACAGGTTGCTAGATCGAATCCTCGAGCTGACACGGTAAAGATCTGTCGTTCTGTCCCTGAACAAGGCAGTTAACCCACTGTTCCTAGGCCGTCATCGTAAATAAGAATTTGTTCTTAACTGACTTGCCTAGTTAAATAAAGGTTCAATTTAAAAAAATACAAAATTGTAATATCTGTCTCTCTCTGGGAGTGTTTGTATGTTTAGCTGAAATACAAACACACTTCATTCTTTGGAACAACAATATTAGCTGATTCTGACAATCTTAGAATCATCTAATACAGTATTCTCTAAACCTGTAAATTTGCAGAAACACAACCCTCTGACAGAGTAAGCCTCCCTTCATCTGCTGTTGTCTCAGCCATCTCTGCTCAATGTGATAGGAACTGTGTTTACATGGCTTTGGTTAGGTAAACCAGACAGTGAGAGATGAGCCCGGCCCAGGTCTGTGACAGGCTCGCCACAGGAGAGATACATACTGTAGATAGCAGAGTTAGATCAACATCCCAGCTGCTCACTGCTGTTAGCTGACGATGGATATATGTGGATTAGGATGTTGCTAGCTCTGTGTTGTTGAGTTTCATTAAAAAACTACAAAAATATCATACTGTATCCCCATGTCTTCTCATTAGCAGGCTGAGAAGTCTTACAAGCCTGGTTCTCTCTCACACACATGCTAATATCCAAGTTGGAGGATTTTCAAGTACTGTATAATTACAGGCAGAGCAGAGCAGAGTGGGGAGAAGCACTGTATAGTGCTGTTAGGTTCCTGTCAACAGAACCTACTAATGCCAATTGTATGTGGTTGCCTCTCAATGGAGTTAAAGAAAAGAAATCCTTGTCTGACCTAGTCAAATAGAAGAACAGAGTAAGCTTTGGGTTTCTCAACTAACTGACATGCCAGCTTTCAACCTCAGACTGTATAGCGAGAGGATAGTACTATACAGTACATGGTTAAGTCTTGTTTTGAATCAATGTGGGATGCTGACTCTGGATGGATTGATGCTGTCTGAGTCTAAATAACTTGAAAATAGGGACCACTACATCATTTAAAGCTGTGTTATAAAGGTTTTGTATAATCACAGCCTGTAGTTTTGAAAGTAGTGCTCATGAGGCAAAACGGGTCCCTGAAGATTTCGCACAATTGTGTACAACGTAATCCATTTTCCTTTTTCTTCTGCAATTCATTTGTATGATATCTTACAAATTCCAATTTCTAGAATATGTTACAAACGTGTAAGTGCTTAAGTTAAGACGGTATATGAGCTAGCTACTCCCTGAATGAGCTCACGTATCATTTATTTTGAACCTAATGGCCCTCCGTACACTATAGAATTTATTGGATGATGGATGCAGGAAGCAGGATGCCTAAAGATAATAAAATATATAAGTCAAGGAGATGTTTTTAGTCATTTCAATTTTTCCAAGATATCGATAATCATATATTCCTTTTCCCTTCTCCTATACAAACAAACATCTTCTGTTATAATGTAAAATGAAAACGAGCCTGGAACATGATCAACTCCTGTAAAGTCTTCTCAGTTATCGAAAAGGGATCTAGTTAGTGTGAGGGATATGGTAGAAGCCCTCCTATCGCAGTGGTGGGTGGTGTAAGGGGCTTTGGTGACAAAACGGATGGTACTGTGATAGACTGCATCCAGTTTGCTGGATAGGTAGGATAGTCAGTTTTACGAGGGTATGTTTGGCAGCGTGAGTGAAGGAGGCTTTGTTGCGAAATAGGAAGCCGATTCTAGATTTAGTTTTGGATTGGAGATGTTTAATATGAGTCTGGAAGGAGAGTTTACAGTCTAGCCAGACACCTAGGTATTTGTAGTTGTCCACATATTCTAAGTCAGAACCGTCCAGAGTAATGATGCTGGACAGACGGGCGGGTAAGGGCAGCGATCGGTTGAAGAGCATGCATTTAGTTTTACTTGCATTTAAGAGCAGTTGGAGGCCACGGAAGGAGAGTTGTAATGGCATTGAAGCTCGTCTCGAGGTTAGTTAACAAAGTGTCCAAAGAAGGGCCAGATGTATACAGCAGCAAGAGTGACATCGTTGATATATACAGAGATAAGAGTCTGCCCGAGAATTTAACCCTGTGGCACCCCCATAGAGACTGCCATAGGTCCGGACAACAGGCCCTCCGGTTTGACACACTGAACTCTGTCTGAGAAGTAGTTGGTGAACCAGGCGAGGCAGTCATTAGAGAAACCAAGGCTGTTGAGTCTGCTGATAAGAATGCGGTGATTGACAGAGTTGAAAGCCTTAGCCAGGTCGATGAAGACGGCTGCACAGTACTGTCTTTTATCGATGGCGGTTATGATATCGTTTAGTACCTTGAGCGTGGCTGAGGTGCAACCGTGACCAGCTCGGAAACCGGATTGCAGAGCGGAGATGGTACGGTGGAATTCGAAATGGCCAGTGATCTGTTTATTAACTTGGCTTTCTAAAAAACTTTAGAAAGGCAGGGCAGGATGGATATAGGTCTATAACAGTTTGGCTCTAGAGTGTCACCCCCTTTGAAGAGGGGGATGACCGCTGCAGCTTTCCAATCTTTAGGGATCTTGGACGATACGAAAGAGACGTTGAACAGAGTGGTAATATGTAATATAGGTCCATTATTTTGTCTACATACTTTATATCTGGTTTTAGTCTTTTAAGTTAACTGAAAAGTTTTTACATCCCTAATTATTTTGTATTTTTATCATTAAAAACATATGTATTATATTTTTTGGAGTGGCAGCAACAATTTAGGCTCGCCGCTGCAAAATGAATGTAGGGGAAACACTGGGGATTTAATGCTTCCAGTATGCGTTAGCTGTCACACGATCCAAATAACTGCATTAGTTATGAATTAGTTATGGATAGGGATACTGAAGACTAGTCAATAGGACTAGCAGCATTAAACTGTATGGATTGGATTACAAAAGACTCCCATTTTCTAGTGTGTCTGAGATCCTGGTCCTTTGAGGTATCACTGTGAATGCTCATTGGGAATTGTATACATATACTTGTACCTTTCAGCCAAGGAAAGGGAAAGGGGGATACCTAGTCAGTTGTACAAGCCATACGCCTTTACGTAAACAGCCAAAATACTCCAAAAACTAAAGTGACATTGACTTGGTTGTGTTTAGAAAATGGGGCCCACAGTAAAGAATGTATGAGGTTTGTTCCATCCCCTAATCCTGTAGGCTGTTTTGCCATTGGGAATCAGCAGCAACATCCTCAATCATAAGCTTCACTGTGAATCTGATCCTCTATGTGACTCTCCTCCCTGTTGTTCGGGGCTGAAACATAACCTCTCAGACCCCAAAAGAGAACCAGAGGGATTCTCATAATGTCCTGACACACAGCTGGACTCCTCCAGGGCTGGAAGTGGAACTATAGAACATGCAGCACGCCAACAAATCCAACCTAGGTGCAAATGGCATTTGTTTCTTTTAAACACTTCAGCTGTGCTTGACCGAGTTCATCTGGTGCAATGGCACCAATGGAATAGTCCCAAAAGTGCAAACCACACTGTCCATTTGAGACCAAGCGTGTAGTGCTCAAAGTATTCAAAAGAAAACAAACACTATTTGAACCCAGCAGTTGTGGCTGGCTATAACTGGAACCAACAGTACTCAAACACTGCTCCCTCCCCAGTTCCAGCTCTCCAACTCTCTAATCCCGTATAAAGATAGTGAAGTCATGATTTTACTCCCCAGAGAACAACCTCAACCGGACCTTGTCTCTCCCCTAATGGCCAACACATGTGCTGCACTAAGCCCCAACCAACGCTATATAAAATACAGACTCACATATCTGCCAATAAACCCGAATATCCTGTTGTTTGTGTAATCTACACATGTTTGTATTTGGGATATTGCATTTGGCTTTAGAAGAATGTTGAAAATATTTTCTAAGTCTCGCCCTCTCAGGGAATGGCCCATTCAGAATGTACAATTCCTTAACAAATTAAATGTAGTGGTTATTTGAGGCAGAAGAATAGTTTTCAGAGCTGGAGTACTCCGTGGCTTAGGATAGCCAAGCTAGCTCAAATGATCGAGGATATAGGCCCACAGAAAGATTGCTCTAAATTGAATGCCAAAATGACAATATCCTAAGCTCGCACCAAATTGGCTGGTGGCATTATCATGTGGGGTTTTGTGCTATTTAGAATATGCTTCTTGTGGGATCACATCCTCTAATTATTTGGGATTACCACATTTAAGACATTCCATCATTATCTTACAGTATACAAAGAGTACAACTGATGTAGCCATGGTCACAAGCTTCATGCACTCATGCAGTCATGCAGGCACAAGATTATTTTCTACTTACCTCTCGCTAACTCTGTTTCTAGGTCAATTTGGTCAAATTGCCCAGGGGTGGTGGTTGGGCTGGTTGTCTGTTTCTGATATTGACCTGTTGTCTAGTGGGACACACTTATCAGTTGTTTACTGAGATGTTGAGGGGAACAGCAACAGGTTATTGCAGGTCCCTGGTGAACCGATCATTTCTATTTTCTTCTCAGCCAAGCCAGAATGATTGTTCTTCTTTTCATTGCTATTTGTTGGTTTAACAGAGAGGGGGGAGTTAGGCCCTAAAGACTTGGATTTTAATAGATACCTTACAGCATAATCGTAACTTGAAAGACACCACCCCGCTGGTTTGGGTAAACATCTTCAGAATTCAAAATGTCTGCGGGGAGAAAGAGGGCTGGTGAGGCGGATAGTGGTGGATAGATAGATGGTCCATTACAACATTATAGCATGGTGGAGAAACTAACGAGGGAGGAGATGAGAGCATGCTTACAAGCACACACACAAACATGCTCACACACACTCACACGCACACATGCACAAATACGTACATCACTCAGACACAGTCGCACACACACACGATGAGATGAGAGCACGTTCAAAACACAGCAGTATAATCAAAGCAGTACTTTACAGAGAGAACGGTCAGCATGCATTGTGTTGGGAACAGGACCGGTGTGGAAATAATGACACCGGCCTGGACAGGACAGGAGCGTATGGTATGGTAAACTGCAGAGGGAAAGGAAAATCAAGTCTTATCATATTTTACTAGTGGGCTGATTGGTAGGGTAGATTAGAACTGAAATGAAATGAAGAAGAGGTTTTCCCCCTGGAAATACAATTATATTCCTGTTCTAGTAATTCAGTGTGTACTCCCTCAGGGCAGGGTTGGGGCCACAACATAAAATAGAACACATGCACATAGGGCTGTTCCATTCTGGCGCTGGTGTCACACATTAAATGTATCTCTATGGGTAGAATCACACACTCTTTCTCTCTCACCAAATCTATATATTACTGCAGTTGAATTGACTACAATGGGAAATCATAGTAGTCACCAACCAAAGTCGGGTCCTCCTTTCCACTAGCATACTATCAACTTTTTCCCCATCTTTCTGATGGTTGCCGGTCAAAGCAAGACTGTGAAAACAGACTGGACAACCTCTCCCTCTCGATCAATCTCTCTCCCTCTCACTCTCTATCAATCTCTCTCCCTTTCACTCTCTATCAATCTCTCTCCCTCTCACTCTCTATCAATCTCTCTCCCTCTCACTCTCTATCAATCTCTCTCCCTCTCACTCTCTATCAATCTCTCTCCCTCTCACTCTCTATCAATCTCTCTCCCTCTCACTCTCTATCAATCACTCTCCCTCTCACTCACTCTCTCTCCCTATCAATCTCTCTCCCTCTCACTGTCTATCAATCTCTCTACCTCTCTCTATCAATCCAATCTCTCTCCCTCTCACTCTCTATCAATCTCTCTCCCTCTCACTCTCTATCAATCTCTCTCCCTCTCACTCTCTATCAATCTCTCTCCCTCTCACTCTCTATCAATCTCTCTCCCTCTCACTCTCTATCAATCTCTCTCCCTCTCACTCTCTATCAATATCTCTCCCTCTCACTCTCTATCAATATCTCTCCCTCTCACTCTCTATCAATCTCTCTCCCTCTCACTCTCTATCAATCTCTCTCCCTCTCACTCTCTATCAATCTCTCTCCCTCTCACTCTCTATCAATCTCCCTCTCACTCTCTATCAATCACTCTCCCTCTCACTCTCTCTCCCTCTCACTCTCTATCAATCTCTCTCCCTCCCTCTGACTCTCTATCAATCTCTCTCCCTCTCACTCTCTATCAATCTCTCTCTCCCTCTCTCTCTATCAATCTCTCTCCCTCTCTCTATATATATCAATCTCTCTCCCTCTCACTCTCTATTAATCTCTCTCCCTCTCACTCTCTATCAATCTCTCTCCCTCACACTCTCTATCAATCTCTCTCTCCCTCTCTCTCTCTATCAATCTCCCTCTCACTCTCTCTCTATCTCTCTCCCTCTCTCTCTATCAATCTCTCTCTATCAATCTCTCTCCCTCTCACTCTCTATCAATCTCTCTCCCTCTCACTCTCTATCAATCTCTCTCCCTCTCACTCTCTATCAATCTCTCTCCCTCTCTCTCTCTATCAATCTCTCTATCAATCTCTCTCTCTCTCTCTCTCTCTCTCTCTCTCTCTCTCTCTCTCTCTCTCTCTCTCTCTCTCTCTCTCTCTCTCTCTCTCCCTCTCACTCTCTATCAATCTCTCTCCCTCTCACTCTCTATCAATCTCTCTCCCTCTCACTCTCTATCAATCTCTCTCCCTCTCACTCTCTATCAATCCAATCTCTCTCCCTCTCCCTCTCTATCAATCTCTCTCCCTCTCTCTCTATCAATCTCTCTCCCTCTCACTCTCTATCAATCTCTCTACCTCTCTCTATCAATCCAATCACTCTCCCTCTCACTCTCTATCAATATCTCTCACTCTCTATCAATATCTATCCCTCTCACTCTCTATCAATCTCTCTCCCTCTCACTCTCTATCAATATCTCTCCCTCTTCCTCTCTATCAATCTCTCTCCCTCTCACTCTCTCTCAATCTCTCTCCCTCTCACTCTCTATCAATCACTCTCCCTCTCACTCTCTCTCCCACTCACTCTCTATCAATCTCTCTCCCTCTCACTGTCTATCAATCTCTCTCCCTCTCACTCTCTATCAATCACTCTCCCTCTCACTCTCTCTCCCTCTCCCTCTCTATCAATCTCTCTCCCTCTCACTCTCTCTCAATCTCTCTCCCTCTCACTCTCTATCAATCACTCTCCCTCTCACTCTCTCTCACACCCACTCTCTATCAATCTCTCTCCCTCTCACTCTCTATCAATCTCTCTACCTCTCTCTATCAATCCAATCACTCTCCCTCTCACTCTCTATCAATATCTCTCCCTCTCACTCTCTATCAATATCTCTCCCTCTCACTCTCTATCAATATCTCTCCCCCTCATTCTCTATCAATCTCTCTCCCTCTCACTCTCTATCAATCTCTCTCCCTCTCACTCTCTATCAATCTCTCTCCCTCTCACTCTCTATCAATCACTCTCCCTCTCACTCTCTCTCCCTCTCACTCTCTATCAATCTATCTCCCTCCCTCTCACTCTCTATCAATCTCTCTCCCTCTCACTCTCTATCAATCTCTCTCTCCCTCTCTCTCTCTATCAATCTCTCTCCCTCTCACTCTCTATCAATCTCTCTCCCTCTCTCTCTCTATCAATCTCTCTCCCTCTCTCTATCTATCTCTCTCCCTCTCTCTATCAATCTCTCTCCCTCTCTCTCTCTATCAATCTCTCTCCCTCTCTCTCTCTGTGCTATAGGGAGCATCATATATAATACTACATTACTTACTATAGAATCTAGGTTAGATTTCCTGAAGGAGAAAGCCTCCACTTCTATGTCAAAGATAATGAAACAAAAATACTATAGTAAATACTACACTTCTGTCTGTAAAAACACTACAGAAATACTACCATTTAGTAAAGTCTGCCGAAACGCTACAGAAATGCTACCATTTAGTACAGTCTGCAAAAACAACACAGTAAATACTACAGTGTAGTAGTCTGCAAAAACAATACAGTAAATACTACCATTTAGTACAGTCTGCAAAAACACTACATAAAAACTACCATTTAGTACAGTCTGCAAAAACGCTACAGAAATGCTACCGTTTAGTACAGTCTGCAAAAACAATACAGTAAATACTACAGTGTAGTAGTCTGCAAAAACAATACAGTAAATACTACAGTGTAGTAGTCTGCAAAAACAATACAGCAAATACTACAGTGTAGTAGAGTCTGCAAAAACAATACAGTAAATACTACAGTGTAGTAGAGTCTGCAAAAACAATACAGTAAATACTACAGTGTAGTAGAGTCTGCAAAAACAATACAGTAAATACTACAGTGTAGTAGAGTCTGCAAAAACAATACAGTAAATACTACAGTGTAGTAGTCTGCAAAAACAATACAGTAAATACTACAGTGTAGTAGTCTGCAAAAACAATACAGTAAATACTACAGTGTAGTAGTCTGCAAAAGCAATACAGTAAATACTACAGTGTAGTAGAGTCTGCAAAAACAATACAGTAAATACTACAGTGTAGTAGTCTGCAAAAACAATACAGTAAATACTACAGTGTAGTAGTCTGCAAAAACAATACAGTAAATACTACAGTGTAGTAGTCTGCAAAAACAATACAGTAAATACTACAGTAAATACTACATTGTAGTAGTCTGCAAAAACAATACAGTAAATACTACAGTGTAGTAGTCTGCAAAAACAATACAGTAAATACTACAGTAAATACTACAGTGTAGTAGTCTGCAAAAACAATACAGTAAATACTACAGTGTAGTAGTCTGCAAAAACAATACAGTAAATACTACAGTAAATACTACAGTGTAGTAGAGTCTGCAAAAACAATACAGTAAATACTACAGTGTAGTAGTCTGCAAAAACAATACAGTAAATACTACAGTAAATACTACAGTGTGGTAGTCTGCAAAAACAATACAGTAAATACTACAGTGTAGTAGTCTGCAAAAACAATACAGTAAATACTACAGTAAATACTACATTGTAGTAGTCTGCAAAAACAATACAGTAAATACTACAGTGTAGTAGAGTCTGCAAAAACACAACATTCATTACTATAGTCTATACAGTGCATTCGGAAAGTATTCAGACCCCTTGACTTTTCCCACATTTTGTTACATTAAAGCCTTATTCTAAAATGTATTACACATACAATACCCCTTAATGACAAAGCAAAACAGCAAAACAGCTTTAGAAATTTTAGCAAATTTATTCAAAACAAAAACTTAAATATCACATTGACAAGTATTCAGACCCTTTACTCAGTACTTTGTTGAAGCACCTTTGGCAGCGATTACAGCCTTGACTTTTCTTGGGTATGATGCTACACGCTTGGCACACCTGTATTTGGGGAGTTTCTCCCATTCTTCCCTGCAGATATTCTCAAGCCCTGTCAGGTTGGATGGGGAGCGTCACCGCACAGCTAATTTTTGGTCTCTCCAGAGATGTTCGATTGGGTTCAAGTCCAGGCTCTGGCTGGGCAACTCAAGGACATTCAGAGACTTGTCCCAAAGCCACTCCTTTGTTGTCTTGGCTATGTGCTTAATTAAGGTCATTGTCCTGTTGGAAGGATGATCTTGCTGTACTTTGCTCTGTTTATCATTCCCTCAATCTTGACTAGTCTCCCAGTCCCTGCCACTGAAAAACATCCCCACATTATAATACTGCCACCACCATGCTTCACCGTAGGGATGGTGCCAGGTTTCCTCCAGACATGAAGCTTGGCATTCAGGCCAAAGAGTTCAATCTTGGTTTCATCAGACAAGTGAATCTTGTTTCTCATGGTCTGTCATGTGCTTTTTACTGAGGAGTGGCCACTCTACCATAAAGGCCTGATTGGTGGAGTGCTGCAGAGACGGTTGTCTTTCTAGAAGGCTCTCCCAAATCCACAGGTTCCCTGTTCACCTCCCTTTAAGAATGATGGACCTTCAATGCTGCAGAAATGTTTTGGTACCCTTCCCCAGATCTGTGCCTCAACACAATCCTCGAAGCTCTACGGACAATTCCTTCAACCTCATGGCTTGGTTTTTTTCTCTGACATGCACTGTCAACTGTGAGACCTTATATTGCCAGGTGTGTGCCTTTCCAAATCATCTCCAATCAATTGAATTTACCACAAGTGGACTCCAATTAAGTTGTAGAAACTTCTCAAGGATGATCAGTGGAAACAGGATGCACCTGAGCTCAATTTTGAGTCTCATATCAAAAGGTCTGACTAAAGTCCACAAAAACACTACATTGATTACAACAGTAAACTCAGGAAAAACACTACAGTGAATTCTATAGTATTTATACCATAGCATACTCTAGTATTTTTTTCATAGAGTTGAGGCTGAGGAGGAAAGGATTCTGGCTGGATCTGTCTCTGTCCTCATTAGTACTGAGCTGAGCTGCTCCTCCTGACACACACATGCATGCAAACACACAAACACTCACACACTTTTACAAACACAAACACTATCTGAGTCTGACTGCTGACAGTTTGAAGATATTGATAGGAGCAGAGGTCTGTGAGATGTGAAATCCCCTGAGTAAAGGAGAATGCAGCTGAATGGTTGTAATTGGGCACTGAGTATCAATCTGCTGCCAAATACCTCACAGTTTTCACCTCTAATGTTCTCCACCATTGCTATGGTAATGTTAAGGCATCTCTGCATGCTGATGAGATGAGATGCTGCATGTTTACAGCTCAGTTCCTGCCCTTAGTTTGTCTCTGTCACAACCAAGGAAACACACATAAACAAACACACACACACACACACACACACACACACACACACACACACACACACACACACACACACACACACACACACACACACACACACACACACACACACACACACACACACACACACACACACACACACACAGCTGTTTCTAACAGAGAGATCAGTGAGCCTCTGACAAACACACATTATTATTCCTAGAATATATTTTTTATTCCATACAGTGTTTGGTGGAAAGTTGTCAACAAGGTGTGTTGTTAGTGTCAATAGTGAAAATGATATTGTTGTATGTTATTTCACAATCACTATACGTTATAGTAAGTTACACTGCCAGTGCCAAATGCGTTCACCTCATTGAAAGGTTTGTACCTTTGTACCACAGAACAGAACATGGTGAAACTTTGAACTATTCAAGGAGAGTTTCACCAAATAATATCTTTGCTTTTCAACGGTGTCTCTCTGAATATTACCAAACAATATACTTGCCTTTCAAAGGTGTGTCTGCCCACATGGAAAAATACAATAGTTTTATGGAATACTACAGTGCTTACTATAGAATTATGTAGTAAATTGTAGTATACTCTACAATACTATACTACACACTGCAGTATCCCTCTGACGTGTAGTACTTACTATAGAATGTTGTAGTATACGGTAGAATACTATAGTAAATACTACTGCAATGGGGTTATATCCTTCCTGTTTGGCCCTGTCCGGGGGTGTCCTCGGATGGGGCCACAGTGTCTCCTGACCCCTCCTGTCTCAGCCTCCAGTATTTATGCTGCAGTAGTTTATGTGTCGGGGGGCTAGGGTCAGTTTTTTATATCTGGAGTACTTCTCCTGTCCTATTCGGTGTCCTGTGTGAATCTAAGTGTGCGTTCTCTAATTCTCTCCTTCTCTCTTTCTTTCTCTCTCTCGGAGGACCTGAGCCCTAGGACCATGCCCCAGGACTACCTGACATGATGACTCCTTGCTGTCCCCAGTCCACCTGGCCATGCTGCTGCTCCAGTTTCAACTGGCCTGGGCCCTAGGACCATGTCCCAGGACTACCTGACATGATGACTCCTTGCTGTCCCCAGTCCACATGGCCATGCTGCTGCTCCTGTTTCAACTGTTCTGCCTTATTATTATTCGACCATGCTAGTCATTTATGAACATTTGAACATCTTGGTCATGTTCTGTTATAATCTCTACCCGGCACAGCCAGAAGAGGACTGGCCACCCCACATAGCCCGGTTCCTCTCTAGGTTTCTTCCTAGGTTTTGGCCTTTCTAGGGAGTTTTTCCTAGCCACCGTGCTTTTACACCTGCATTGTTTGCTGTTTGGGGTTTTAGGCTGGGTTTCTGTACAGCACTTTGAGATATCAGCTGATGTACGAAGGGCTATATAAATAAATTTGATTTGAAAATTTGATTTGATGTCCGCAAAAACACTACATTCCAGAAAAACACTACACTTTTTTAACGACGGTAAATACTACAGTATTTAATTTTTATGTACTTGCCCATTCCTCTCCCATATCCTAATTTGTGCCACCCACAAGTGAGAACCATACATGCCAAGTATAGACCATATTGTGTTCCCTACAGGTTATAGAAAAGTATTAGTATTGCTCCAGTAGGAGAAAGACTCCACTTCTATTTCAAATATAATAAAACAAAAACACTTTAGTAAATACCACAGTATACTACAGTCTGCCATAACACTATAGTAAATACTACAGTATACTCCAGTCTGCAATAACACTATAGTAAATACTTCAGTAAACTACAGAATGCAATAACACTACAGTAAATACTACAGTATAGAATACTACAATCCACAAAAACACAATACTAATTACTGTAGTATATAATATTGTTTTTATTTTCCTTCAGTATTTATTCTATAGTTGACTGTAAACCAGTGGCGGTCAGTGCCGTTTAAGATGAGGGAGGACGATTTTCTTTCGTGAGCATGGCCTTATTTGTATTACAGCATATTGGATGACTCTCATTCATATTCATTCACCCAGTTCAATGTAACAGCAATATGTTTAGGCTACTACATGATACTGACATTTTTCCTATACCAATCATTAGGTTGCTACAACCTAGCCTACGAATGAAAGTTTACAACGTAGATGCACACAGGTTGAGAGACCAATCAGAGGTCACAGACAGTGACACAAGGACAGACAGTGACATTCAATACCACCTTCAACGCTCTTGCCTGCATCTAGCTGATATAGGATGTAATCATTAGTCCAACAGTTGCAAACATGAGTTTCTATTGGACAAATTCAGGTATGTTTATCTCCGTTTTGTTCTGTTTGCTTCCGTTTAAGAAACTTTTTTCAACAGAATCAGCGGAATGAATATACCCCTGATCACACGTGAACACAGTTCACTTTCATAGCAGTCACTTTGTATTCCTTGTCACATCTCTGCGCTCTCCTCCTCTCACGCTTTAGTAAACCTGCTACAATCATGCAGTAACGTTACAGTGTACAGTCATTAAGCATTTACACCTGTGGGCCCAGGTGACAATACATTTGTAATACCAAAAGCTTACGTTGACTTGGAAGCATTCCAGTGTTGTGTTGGAAAGTCATAGCCGGCTAGTTAACATAGCATCCCTCTGTTTGAGAAGTGTATTTCAGTAGGCTAAACTAGCTAGCTGCATTTGCTAGCTAAGTAAGTGAAACTGAAAGTGAAAAATAAATATGAAATCTCTCTCTCTATTTCGCCCTTCCTTCTCCTTAATTTTGTAAGAAATTAATATTTTGAAAACTGTTAAACTATTGTCCTTCTCTCTCTTTGAGTCAACGACTCACCACATGTTATTCACTGCAGTGCTAGCTAGCTGTAGCTTATGCTTTTAGTACTAGATATTCTCTGATCCTTTGATTGGGTGGACAACATGTCAGTTTATGCAGAAAGAGCTCTGATAGGCTGGAGGACGTCCTCCAAAAGTTCTCATAATTACTGTGTAAGTCTATGGAAGGGGATGAGAACCATGAGCCTTCTAGGTTTTGTATTGAAGTCAATGTACCCAGAGGAAGATGGAAGCTAGCTGTCCTCCGGCTACACAATGTTACCCTCGACCTTCTTTGCAAAATAGAGTGTTTTAATCAATTATTTGGTGACACGTGATTATATTTAGTATAGTTTTATCTAAAAAGGATAACTTTTTAAATGATTTGCAACTTTAGACTTCAGTCCAGAAAAACACTACCGTTAATACTACAGTAAGGTCCGCAAAAGTATACCATACTATCGTATTTTTTTCATGTGGGTGAGTCTTTCTATTGTGAGGATTAAACTAGAGATGGGCCTGAAAGCCACCCATTATTGTGTGCAGGTCTACCCAGGGTGCATTAGGAGCTGATGTTACACAGGTGTTATGGTAAATAATGCCATATATCTCCAGGGGGAGGACATGGTGTTGTCTACACCATTTTGTTCTCAATAAGTTATGACAGGATCTGATTCCCGCAAAGACAAAGGCTTTGAGCCATTCCCATGGTGTAGGATGCCGTCGCCCTGAGGGCTATCTCACATAATATGTGTATGTATGTGGACAGGATGATATGCAGGTTGCCTATAGTGAGGGCTGAGCTAGATAGAGAATAGGATAAATCAAACAAGGTTGACTTTCCTCTAGGGCCTAAGTGTTTTATTCTGATTGAAATACCCTCCAGAGACTAAGGGCCTGGTGGGTATGATGCATAGAACCCATTACAGGTAGTGGTTTTCACTTCTAGGTGTGGATAGAACAGGGTTAGGGAATATACCTCATTAACACTACAGAGAGAAGGTGAATAATGTTGTGAAACCTGTTTTAAAGGATTGTAATGTGATTGATGGATATACAAGGGGGGTGAATTAGGAAGAGTAAATGCGCCTACTGTAGAACATGGATGTATTGGACTGAAGTGGCAGTTTGAAATGTGTATGGGTGAAACTACACTGAGTAGGGCAAATCATTGGTAATTGTGTAACAGTGGGTGGCATGTAAAACGCATCTCTTCTCTCTGGAAAGAGTGGTAACCTACAAAGTCTGGCAGCCTCTGTAAAAACCTCTGGAAGACAACCAATAAGTACAATAAGGAAAATATGACTCTGGTGTCTCTTATGGTATTTACAAAGAAAAAGATTTAGTCTTCACATTTTATTTTTTATTTTATATTCAACCTTTACTTAACTGGGCAAGTCAGTTAAGAACAAATTCTTATTTACAATGGCGGCCTACCCCGGCCAAACCCGGACAACGATGGGCCAATTGTGCGCCGCACATCAGTGTGTGCCAAACCAAGCCCGGAGCCAAGGGATAGGGGCCAGGGCTCCCACCCAGCCAGCCAGGCCAAGGTAGGAAAAACACTATCAAATCAAATCAAATTGTACTGGTCACATACACATGTAGGGTATGTAAACATTATATAAAGTGGCATTGTTTAAATTGAATAGTGATACATTTATTACATCCAATATTTAACTATTAAAGTGGCTAGAGATTTGAGTTAGTATGTTGGCAGCAGCCACTCAATGTTAGTGATGGCTGTTTAACAGTCTGATGGCCTTGAGATAGAAGCTCTTTTTCAGTCTCTCGGTCCCCGCTTTGATGGACCTGTACTGACCTCGCCTTCTGGATGATAGTGGGGTGAACAGGCAGTGGCTCGGGTGGTTGATGTCCTTGATGATCTTTTTGGCCTTCCTGTGACATCGGGTGGGGTATGTGTCCTGGAGGGCAGGTAGTTTGCCCCCGGTGATGCGTTGTGCAGACCGCACTACCCTCTGGAGAGCCTTACAGTTGTGGACAGAGCAGTTGCCGTACCAGGTGGTGATACAGCCCGACAGGACGCTCTCTTTCTTCAGCCTCCTGAGGTAGGCCGTCTCGTCGTTGTTGGTAATCAAGCCTCCCACTGTAGTGTCGTCTGCAAATTTGATGATTGAGTTGGAGGCGTGCATGGCCACGTGGTCATGGGTGAACAAGGAGTACAGGAGAGGGCTGAGAACGCACCCTTGTGGGGCCCCAGTGTTGAGGATCAGAGGTGTGGAGATGTTGTTTCCTACCCTCACCACCTGGGGGTGGCCGTCAGAAAGTCCAGGACCCAGTTGCACAGGGCGGGGTCGAGACCCAGGGTCTGGAGCTTAATGACGAGTTTGGAGTTTACTATGGTGTTAAATGCTGAGCTGTAATCGATTAACAGCATTCTTACATAGGTATTCCTCTTGTCCAGATGGGTTAGGGCAGTGTGCAGTGGGATTGCGATTGCGTCGTCTGTGGACCTATTGGGGTGGTAAGCAAATTGGAGTGGGTTTAGGGTGTCAGGTAGGGTGGAGGTGATATGATCCTTGACTAGTCTCTCAAAGCACTTCATGATAACGGAAGTGAGTGTTATAGATGTTTAGCTCAGTTACGTTAGCTTTCTTGGGAACAGGAAAAATCGTGGCCCTCTTGAAGCATGTGGGAAAAGCCGCCTGGGATAGGGATTGATTAAATATGTCTGTAAATACATCAGCCAGCTGGTCTGCACATGCTCTGAGGACGAAGCTAGGGATGCCGTCTGGACCGGCAGCCTTCCCAGGATTAACACGTTTAAATGTTTTACACACCTTGGATGTGGTGAAGGAGATCCTGCAGATAATTGGTAGCGGGACATGTCAGTGACACAGTATTGTCCTCAAAGCGAGGAAAGAAGATGTTTAGTTTATCTAGGAGCAAGACGTCAGTGTCCTTGATGGGAAGGGTCAGGGCGATGAAGAGGGTCAGGGTGATGTGGAGAGCCAGGGCTCCCACCCAGCCAGCTAGCCCAGTGTAGGAAAACACTCTAATGTTACATGTGGAGGGCCAGGGCTCACACCCAGCCAGCCCAGTGTAGGAAAACACTCTAATGTTACATGTGAAGGGCCAGGGCTTACACCCAAATCAAATCAAATCAAATTGTATTTGTCACATACACATGGTTAGCAGATGTTAATGCGAGTGTAGCGAAATGCTTGTGCTTCTAGTTCCGACAATGCAGTGATAACCAACAAGTAATCTAACTAACAATTCCAAAACTACTGTCTTATACACAGTGTAAGGGGATAAAGAATATGTACATAAGGATATATGAATGAGTGATGGTACAGAGCAGCATACAGTAGATGGTATCGAGTACAGTATATACATATGAGATGAGTATGTAGACAAAGTAAACAAAGTGGCATAGTTAAAGTGGCTAGTGATACATGTATTACATAAGGATGCAGTCGATGATATAGAGTACAGTATATACGTATGCATATGAGATGAATAATGTAGGGTAAGTAACATTGTATAAAGTAGCATTGTTTAAAGTGGCTAGTGATATATTTACATCATTTCCCATCAATTCCCATTATTAAAGTGGCTGGAGTTGGGTCAGTGTCAATGACAGTGTGTTGGCAGCAGCCACTCAATGTTAGTGGTGGCTGTTTAACAGTCTGATGGCCTTGAGATAGAAGCTGTTTTTCAGTCTCTCGGTCCCATCTTTGATGCACCTGTACTGACCTCGCCTTCTGGATGATAGCGGGGTGAACAGGCAGTGGCTCGGGTGGTTGATGTCCTTGATGATCTTTATGGCCTTCCTGTAACATCGGGTGGTGTAGGTGTCCTGGAGGGCAGGTAGTTTGCCCCCGGTGATGCGTTGTGCAGACCTCACTACCCTCTGGAGAGCCTTACGGTTGAGGACGGAGCAGTTGCCGTACCAGGCGGTGATACAGCCCGCCAGGATGCTCTCGATTGTGCATCTGTAGAAGTTTGTGAGTGCTTTTGGTGACAAGCCGGATTTCTTCAGCCTCCTGAGGTTGAAGAGGCGCTGCTGCGCCTTCTTCACGACGCTGTCAGTGTGAGTGGACCAATTCAGTTTGTCTGTGATGTGTACGCCGAGGAACTTAAAACTTGCCACCCTCTCCACTACTGTTCCATCGATGTGGATAGGGGGGTGTTCCCTCTGCTGTTTCCTGAAGTCCACAATCATCTCCTTAGTTTTGTTGACGTTGAGTGTGAGGTTATTTTCCTGACACCACACTCCGAGGGCCCTCACCTCCTCCCTGTAGGCCGTCTCGTCCTTGTTGGTAATCAAGCCTAACACTGTTGTGTCGTCCGCAAACTTGATGATGGAGTTGGAGGCGTGCGTGGCCACGCAGTCGTGGGTGAACAGGGAGTACAGGAGAGGGCTCAGAACGCACCCTTGTGGGGCCCCCGTGTTGTCTACCAAGAGAATTCTCTTCGATTATAATCACAGCCGTATATATCCCCCCCAAGCAGACACATCGATGGCTCTGAACAAACTTTATTTAACTCTTTGCAAACTGGAAACCATTTATCCGGAGGCTGCATTCATTGTAGCTGGGGATTTTAACAAAGCTAATCTGAAAACAAGACTCCCTACATTTTATCAGCATATCGATTGCGCAACCAGGGGTGGCAAAACCTTGGATCATTGTTACTCTAACTTCCGCGATGCATATAAGGCCCTGCCCCGCCCCCCTTTCGGAAAAGCTGACCACGACTCCATTTTGTTGATCCCTGCCTACAGACAGAAACTTAAACAAGAGGCTCCCACGCTGAGGTCTGTCCAACGCTGGTCCGACCAAGCTGACTCTACACTCCAAGACTGCTTCCATCACGGGGACATGTTTCGTATTGCGTCAGATAAAAATATTGACGAATACGCTGATTCGGTGTGCGAGTTAATTAGAACGTGCGTTGAAGATGTCGTTCCCATAGCAACGATAAAAACATTCCCTAACCAGAAACCGTGGATTGATGGCAGCATTCGCGTGAAACTGAAAGCGCGAACCACTGCTTTTAATCAGGGCAAGGTGTCTGGTAACATGACCGAATACAAACAGTGCAGCTATTCCCTCCGCAAGGCTATTAAACAAGCTAAGCGTCAGTACAGAGACAAAGTAGAATCTCAATTCAACGGCTCAGACACAAGAGGCATGTGGCAGGGTCTACAGTCAATCACGGACTACAAGAAGAAACCCAGCCCAGTCACGGACCAGGATGTCTTGCTCCCAAAACATGCGGTCTCTCCTTCACTGCAGCCGAGGTGAGTAAGACATTTAATCGTGTTAACCCTCGCAAGGCTGCAGGCCCAGATGGCATCCCCAGCCGTGCCCTCAGAGCATGCGCAGACCAGCTGGCCGGTGTGTTTACGGACATATTCAATCAATCCCTATACCAGTCTGCTGTTCCCACATGCTTCAAGAGGGCCACCATTGTTCCTGTTCCCAAGAAAGCTAAGGTAACTGAGCTAAACGACTACCGCCCCGTAGCACTCACTTCTGTCATCATGAAGTGCTTTGAGAGACTAGTCAAGGACCATATCACCTCCACCCTACCTGACACCCTAGACCCACTCCAATTTGCTTACCTACCCAGCCAGCCCAGGGTAGGAAAACACTCCAGTATTACATATGGAGGGCCAGGGCTCACACCCAGCTAGGCAGCCCAGGGTAGGTATTCACTCTACTATTACATGTGGAGGGCCAGGGCTCCCACCCAGCTAGCCAGCCCAGGGTAGGAAAACCCTCTAGTGTTACATGCAGACTTGTTTACGTGCGGCTGTGCGTTTTGTTGCTAACCTCACTTTGCCTCCTTGACAACTTTACGGTTTTTACTTTTAATTACGGTTTATATTTGTAGTTTTCCCTCTGTCATGACTTCCGGCAAAGTCGGCCCTTCTCCTTGTTCGGGTGGTGGTCTACGTCACCAGCTTTCTAGTCACCACCGATCCATGTTTTGGTTTCGTTTTGTTTTGTCTGTATTACACACACACCCGGTTTCAATCCCCATATCACGTTCCTTATTTAACCCTCTGGCATACATTTCTGTTCTGTCCGTGATTGTTTATTGTTGTTAGTGGTTGTGTTTTGTGCTAGTGTATTTTGTATGTTCCTATTTGGAATTTTGCATGATTCTTTGAGTAAACTCAGTTGTGTTACTCAATACCTGTGTCCTGCGCCTGACTCTGCTATAACTCTGCACCAAATCGCTGACACCCTCACTCAAACTTTTTTTTGTGTTTTGTTGCTAACCTTACTTTGCTACCTGATAACTTTACGGTTTTTACTTTTTAATTACCGTTTATATTTTTTGTTTTTCGCACACTCAACTTTTTTTCATTCAACTTTTTCACGCCAGACGTTTTATCTGGACGTGGTTCGTCAGGACCTCCACCAGCCGAAGCTAAGTAGTAACATTAACATGATGCCTTCTAATTGCAGTCGCTGTACTCATAATATACAGGAGAACGATCGCCTTTCGGCGAGGATAGCTGTGCAGCAAGCCCAGCTTCAGACGCAATCATTAGGCAGGGGTCATTTCAGTGTAGGAAAGGATGAAACAGTGTCTGTGCCACCAGTACAGATAGTAGTATAAATCCCCTCGCACAGTCCCCGCAACCAGACAACTTTCTCATGGCTTCTGGAGGGAAATGCTGTAGGAATGCTCAGCCGGTGTTGCTCATTCAGCCGACAGAATCTTTCAACCGATTCTCCCCATTAAACAGCAAGTCGGAGTCAGAGGCCGAGTCTCTACTCCTCCCATTATGGGGTCTGAGACGCCAAAGCCTCCACCATTAGCTCTGACAAATTGAAAACCCTAGTCATTGGCAACTCCATATTAGACTTAAAACGAATCATCCAGCGGTCATACACTGTTTATCAGGGGGCAGGGCTACTGACGATAAGGCTAATCTGAAGATGGTGCTGGCTAAAGCTAAAACTGGTGAGTGTAGAGAGTATAGGGGTATTGTTATCCACGTCGGCGCCAACGATGTTAAGATGAAACAGTTAGAGGTCACCAAGCGCAACATAGCTTCAGCGTGTAAATCAGCTAGAAAGATGTGTTGGTATCGAGTAATTGTCTCTGGCCCCCTCCCAGTTAGGGGGAGTGATGAGCTCTACAGCAGTCTCACAACTCAATCGCTGGTTGAAAACTATTTTCTGCCCGTCCCAAAAAATTGAATTTGTAGATAATTGGCCCTCTTTCTGGGACTCATCCACAAACAGGACCAAGCCTGGCCTGTTGAGGAATGACAGACTCCATCCTAGCTGGTGGGGTGTTCTCATCTTATCAACGAACATAGACAGGGCTCAAACTCCTCTAGCTCCACAACAAAATAGGGTGCAGGCCAGGCAGCAGGCTGTTAGCCAGCCTGCCAGCTTAGTGCAGTCTGCTACTAGCACAGTCAGTGTAGTCAGCTCAGCTATCCCCATTTAGACCGTGTCTGTGCCTCGACCTAGGTTGGGCTAAACATGGCGGTGTTCGCTTTAGCAACCTCACTTGAGTAAAGACCTCCTCCATTCCTGCCATTATTGAAAGAGATTGTGATACCTACATCTCAAAATAGGGCTACTTAATGTTAGATCCCTCACTTCCAAGGCAGTTATAGTCAATGAACTAATCACTGATCATAATCTTGATGTGATTGGCATGACTGAAACATGGCTTAAGCCTGATGAATTTACTGTGTTAAATGAGGCCTCACCTCCTGGTTACACTAGTGACCATATCCCCCGCGTGGGTGGGGTTATATCCTTCCTGTTTGGCCCTGTCCGGGGGTATCATCGGATGGGGCCACAGTGTCTCCTGACCCCTCCTGTCTCAGCCTCCAGTATTTATGCTGCAGTAGTTTATGTGTCAGGGGGCTAGGGTCAGTCTGTTATATCTGGAGTATTTCTCCTGTCTTATCCGTGTCCTGTGTGAATTTAAGTATGCTCTCTCTAATTCTCTCTTTCTCTCTTTCTTTCTTTCTCTCACTCGGAGGACCTGAGCCCTAGGACCATGCCTCAGGACTACCTGGCATGAGGACTCCTTGCTGTCCCCAGCTATGAAATTTACTCCTGAGGTGCTGACCTGTTGCACCCTTGACAACTACTGTGATTATTATTATTTGACCATGCTTGTCATTTATGAACATTTGAACATCTTGGCCATGTTCTGTTGTAATCTCCACAAAGCACAGCCAGAAGAGGACTGGCCACCCCTCATAGCCTGGTTCATATCTAGGTGTCTTCCTAGGTTTTGGCCTTTCTAGGGAGTTTTTCCTCGCCACCGTGCTTCTACGCCTGCATTGCTTGCTGTTTGGGGTTTTAGGCTAGGTTTCTGTACAGCACTATGTGGCATCAGCTGATGTAAGAAGGGCTATATAAATAATTTTGATTTGATTTGATTTGACATGTGGAGGACCAGGGCTGACTGATTGACGGTGGACTGACTGATTGACGGAGGGAGTAGGGCTAATAAATGGTTGTCCTGGGGCCAGAGGTGTTGGACTGCAAACTGGGCACCTTCTCCTCCTTTCCTGTCCTGTTCTCACCTCCTCTCCACCTTATACCCCTCTCGTCCTCCTCTCACCTCTTCCTTGTCTCCGCCAAGTCTTCTCTGCCTTTTCTTCTCTTCTCTCCCTCTCATTCATTCCTCTCCTCCTCCTCTCTTCTTATCTACCCTCTCTTCTCTACTGATGGTTCATGGATGATATTGTTTTTGAAACAGCACAGTCATGGAGGTTAGGTGAGAAGAGGTTATGCTCACAGAGTGTCTGGTGTTGGGCGGACGCTGACTGGGGGATGTAACTCTGTAGCAACAAGGGTGTTGAGACAAGGAGTGGGCCTCTCCTGTCCTTAGCTGGTCTCATGGCCTGAGATGGTGAGATAACACTCTGGCTCTGGCCCAGTCCGTTTAGCCTACCTGGTGAGTGCTGGGAACGGACTCCATTCTCCTCTCACTACAGCCACTGTCCAACTGATTCTCATGGCTGACCTGGTTTAATGTGAAGTATCAACATGACGAGCTGTGTGAAACAAACGTCATGGTGATATGTGGACATGATAATGATCCAATGGATGGGGATTATGATGGTGGTTATGATGGATGATGATGATTATCTCCAGTCATTACATTATAACCAAACCTTTCAAATAAATTGAGCTCATATGCAATTTCACATACTATCGTCAACATCAAAGGGCAACACAGCAGGGACAAACAAATCACTCAGCTTAGTCAGATGTACTATACAGCCCAACTTGTTCCTCTGATGTACATTAAGAAATACTATTTTTAGGAATTTCTCCCCCCTCTGCTCTTTTTGTTGCAGGCAATTTTATTCTTCCATAATTATATCATTTCCTGAACCGTTTGCCTGGAACTTTCCTCTCTGAAAATCGTAAAATCAGCTTTAATATGAACCTTATTTTAGACGACTTTGCAGAAAGGCCTCCATTGTTAGATAAAGGAGCAGCATAACATATCACATTTCTTCACCATACATCTTGTTAAAAGACACTTTAAGAAATATATGCCACACTGTACACTTTCAAACAGGCTATATAAAAAACAATATGAATTTTTATCCGTGTAAAATTGGTAAATTGTCTGCTGAAAAATGAGCAGCTTCAATAGACCATTTGAGACATGAGATAACAACTTCTACACGTTTTCAATTATTTGGTAATTGGAGACATATTTATAGCTTTCTTATCCTGGTTGTAATATGTGGTCATCCCCACAGTAGATGGCGCCAATAGCTGTATGCTCAAAAGTCAAAACTTTGATAGAGCCGCAAGTTACTGTCGATATTCATACCAGACTCTTGACTCCTCATGTATCAACTGCTGCTCTTTCATTGCTTGTTGGACGTTTTGGGTTACTAGATAAAAGATGAAAGGTTGAATTTTGACTCATGGTCAAAATTGGTAAATGTGGAAAAGTTATATTACACTGACGCTGTATGCAGTTTTAGATCATGTTGAATGTTGTGCTGTGATTTTGTGAATTTGCAAAAGCATAACACGGAAATGGACATTGGTTGGTTGCAGCGCACCACCCCCCCCGTCCCTGAAATATGATTGCCCACCCTTAGTACCCCCCTGTTCTCAGTGGGCCAGAGCGCTATCAATCTGGCTCAGACCGAAGAGAAGAAAATGTGCGTTTCTTCAGTTTAGCAGTATTAATGTCTGGCTTTAGAACCATGTGGATGGCTCAGAGCCAGCCGGAAGGCTGTTTGATTGGCTGGCTTAAGGACTTTGGAGAGTGCAGCCGCAGTGATCGAACAGTGTGACTTCCGTCTCAGTTGACAAAAGCCGTGTGGAAGTAGAGGATGGCTAAGTAACTACTCTTTGACTTGACAGGAAACTAAACTAGTTGGTATCTCGTTGCTGAGATATCTAATTGCTAATTGCTGTAGGCTATGGCATATGTTTATTCTAAAAAGTTACATATGGGCTCTACTGTACTGAACTCTAGAGTATAGTACTGTACTCTACTTTTCTTTACTGTACTGTTCTTTGCGGTGTTCTAGGGTACTGAACTGTATTGGACTGTGATGTCCAAACCTGTGAAACATAGACACCTATGATGGGTTCAGATTTGGTCCGACCAGGGTGAACTGACCAAATGTACGACAGTCGCTGCTCAGTGGGTGAGGATACTTGATACAGTAAATGGAAAGAGGATTGGTGGTAGGTGTTATGGTAGATGTCAGTAAGAGCCAAGAGAGGTGACATTAACTGGAGGGAGGGAGGGAGGGAGGGAGGGAGGGAGGGAGGGAGGGAGGGAGGGAGGGAGGGAGGGAGGGAGGGGGAGGGAGGGAGGGAGGGAGGGAGGGAGGGAGGGAGGGAGGGAGGGAGGGGTTGTTCAGACTGTTTTCACAGTCTTGCTTTGACTACCAAATGTCAGAAAGATTTAAAAAACTGTTAGAATTTAGACATGACAGTATGCCAGTGGACGGGAGGACAGTAGCAGGTGACCCGACTGTGGTTGGTGACTACTATGATTTCCCATTGTAGTCAATTCAACTGCAGTAATTTATAGATGTGGTATGAGAATTACAAGTTTGAACTACTTATTAATTAATCAATATACTTGATATCAGTATAAACACTTTAACTAATTGGTAGGTCAACATTTACGTCTGGTAGGTCAACCTTGTTACTTCTGTGAACTCTCATTATCATCCCTCCTCATGAGGAAGAGAAATGAGAAAATATCTTAAAGATAAATGGGCTTTTGGTAACAAAAGGCAATGTTTCTTATCCTTACGGAAGGCAGAAAAATGTCTCCAGAACTAAATATTCATATTCGTTGGCAGGGGTCTTTACTTCCTCATTATTGGGTTTAGATGTATTTCTATTAAATTATCATTTATTTTATTTTTTTATTTTTTTTATTTCACCTTTATTTAACCAGGTAGGCTAGTTGAGAACAAGTTCTCATTTGCAACTGCGACCTGGCCAAGATAAAGCATAGCAGTGTGAACAGACAACACAGAGTTACACATGGAGTAAACAATTAGCAAGTCAATAACACAGTAGAAAAAATGGGCAGTCTATATACAATGTGTGCAAAAGGCATGAGGAGGTAGGCGAATAATACAATTTTTGCAGATTAACACTGGAGTGATACATGATCAGATGGGCATGTACAGGTAGAGATATTGGTGTGCAAAAGAGCAGAAAAGTAAATAAATAAAAACAGTATAAAAACAGTATGGGAATGAGGTAGGTGAAAATGGGTGAGCTATTTACCTATAGACTATGTACAGCTGCAGCGATCGGTTAGCTGCTCGGATAGCTGATGTTTGAAGTTGGTGAGGGAGATAAAAGTTTCCAACTTCAGCGATTTTTGCAATTCGTTCCAGTCACAGGCAGCAGAGTACTGGAACGAAAGGCGGCCAAATGAGGTGTTGGCTTTAGGGATGATCAGTGAGATACACCTGCTGGAGCGCGTGCTACGGATGGGTGTTGCCATCGTGACCAGTGAACTGAGATAAGGCGGAGCTTTACCTAGCATGGACTTGTAGATGACCTGGAGCCAGTGGGTCTGGCGACGAATATGTAGTGAGGGCCAGCCGACTAGAGCATACAAGTCGCAGTGGTGGGTGGTATAAGGTGCTTTAGTGACAAAACGGATGGCACTGTGATAGACTGCATCCAGTTTGCTGAGTAGAGTGTTGGAAGCCATTTTGTAGATGACATCGCCGAAGTCGAGGATCGGTAGGATAGTCAGTTTTACTAGGGTAAGCTTGGCAGCGTGAGTGAAGGAGGCTTTGTTGCGGAATAGAAAGCCGACTCTTGATTTGATTTTTGATTGGAGATGTTTGATGTGAGTCTGGAAGGAGAGTTTGCAGTCTAGCCAGACACCTAGGTACTTATAGATGTCCACATATTCAAGGTCGGAACCATCCAGGGTGGTGATGCTAGTCGGGCATGCGGGTGCAGGCAGCGATCGGTTGAAAAGCATGCATTTGGTTTTACTCGCGTTTAAGAGCAGATGGAGGCCACGGAAGGAGTGCTGTATAGCATTGAAGCTCGTTTGGAGGTTTGATAGCACAGTGTCCAATGACGGGCCGAAAGTATATAGAATGGTGTCGTCTGCATAGAGGTGGATCAGGGAATCGCCCGCAGCAAGAGCAACATCATTGATATATACAGAGAAAAGAGTCGGCCCGAGAATTGAACCCTGTGGCACCCCCATAGAGACTGCCAGAGGACCGGACAGCATGCCCTCCGATTTGACACACTGAACTCTGTCTGCAAAGTAATTGGTGAACCAGGCAAGGCAGTCATCCGAAAACCGAGGCTGTTGAGTCTGCCGATAAGAATATGGTGATTGACAGAGTCGAAAGCCTTGGCGAGGTCGATGAAGACGGCTGCACAGTACTGTCTTTTATCGATGGCGGTTATGATATCATTTAGTACCTTGAGTGTGGCTGAGGTGCACCCGTGACCGGCTCGGAAACCAGATTGCACAGCGGAGAAGGTACGGTGGGATTCGAGATGGTCAGTGACCTGTTTGTTGACTTGGCTTTCAAGACCTTAGATAGGCAGGGCAGGATGGATATAGGTCTATAGCAGTTTGGGTCCAGGGTGTCTCCCCCTTTGAAGAGGGGGATGACTGCGGCAGCTTTCAATCCTTGGGGATCTCAGACGATATGAAAGAGAGGTTGAACAGGCTGGTAATAGGGGTTGCGACAATGGCGGCAGATAGTTTCAGAAATAGCGGGTCCAGTTTGTCAAGCCCAGCTGATTTGTACGGGTCCAGGTTTTGCAGCTCTTTCAGAACATCTGCTATCTGGATTTGGTTAAAGGAGAACCTGGAGAGGCTTGGGTGAGGAACTACGGGGGGGGCGGAGCTGTTGGCCGAGGTTGGAGTAGCCAGGCGGAAGGCATGGCCAGCCGTTGAGAAGTGCTTATTGAAGTTTTCGATAATCATGGATTTATCGGTGGAGACCGTGTTTCCTAGCCTCAGTGCAGTGGGCAGCTGGGAGGAGGTGCTCTTGTTCTCCATGGACTTCACAGTGTCCCAGAACTTTTTGGAGTTGGAGCTACAGGATGCAAACTTCTGCCTGAAGAAGCTGGCCTTAGCTTTCCTGACTGACTGCGTGTATTGGTTCCTGACTTCCCTGAACAGTTGCATATCACGGGGCTATTCGATGCTATTGCAGTCCGCCACAGGATGTTTTTGTGCTGGTCGAGGGCAGTCAGGTCTGGAGTGAACCAAGGGCTGTATCTGTTCTTGGTTCTGCATTTTTTGAACGGAGCATGCTTATCTAAAATGGTGAGGAAGTTACTTTTAAAGAATGACCAGGCATCCTCAACTGACGGGATGAGGTCAATGTCCTTCCAGGATACACGGGCCAGGTCGATTAGAAAGGCCTGCTCACAGAAGTGTTTTAGGGAGCGTTTGACAGTGATGAGGGGTGGTCGTTTGACTGCGGCTCCGTGGCGGATACAGGCGATAAGGCAGTGATCGCTGAGATCCTGGTTGAAGACAGCGGAGGTATATTTGGAGGGCCAGTTGGTCAGGATGACGTCTATGAGGGTGCCCTTGTTTACAGAGTTAGGGTTGTACCTGGTGGGTTCCTTGATGATTTGAGTGAGATTGAGGGCATCTAGCTTAGATTGTAGGACTGCCGGGGTGTTAAGCATATCCCAGTTTAGGTCACCTAACAGAACAAACTCTGAAGCTAGATGGGGGCGATCAATTCACAAATGGTGTCCAGGGCACAGCTGGGAGCTGACGGGGTCGGTAGCAGGCGGCAACAGTGAGAGACTTGTTTCTGGAGAGAGTAATTTTCAAAATTAGTAGTTCAAACTGTTTGGGTATGGACCTGGAAAGTATGACATTACTTTGCAGGCTATCTCTGCAGTAGACTGCGACTCCGCCCCCTTTGGCAGTTCTATCTTGACGGAAGATGTTATAGTTGGGTATGGAAATCTCTGAATTTTTGGTGGCCTTCCTGAGCCAGGATTCAGACACGGCAAGGACATCAGGGTTAGCAGAGTGTGCTAAAGCAGTGAGTAAAACAAACTTAGGGAGGAGGCTTCTGATGTTGACATGCATAAAACCAAGACTTTGCATTTTCTGGTATAATTACATTGTCTTAGACCCCTGTTTGACCAGAAATCAAAGCCTTTGCTTATTTCTAATTTTAAATTCTTAGCTTTCATTTGACACACAATTTGAAATGCTCCTATGAACTTCACATGTTGGTGCTCATGGATCCTTTTAGTGCCCATATGACCCTTATTGACCGTGGTGAATGAAGCTATAGCAGCTACGGTGATAATGGCAGTAGTCATTTTTGCTTGTTTTTGCTTTTCTCAAAATAGCATTTTAGAAATGCAGTAAATCTTCTGCAAACTTAAATATGGATCACTATGGATCAATATAGATCAATATGGATCAATATGGATCACAATGGATCACTATGGATCAGTTGTTCAATACAATGAATCGTAGCTCATTTTCAACGCTATTTGTCATACAATTTTATGATTTCACATGGCCACCCATGACTGATTCTTGATCCCCCATTGGCCACCCCATCAAAGAAATCCTAGAATTGCCCCTGGTTGGTTGGCCAGCAGCACATGGATGATTGATGTACTTGGCCCATGCAGCCTTACAGCTCATCACTTTGCATGGATTTAATACTTTATTCCACAGAGAGTAGTCTTTGATGCTCCTCACTGAGTCTGTCAATGTAGCAGAAGATGTGAACTTCTCCACATGCCCTCCAGGTGTGTGTGTTTGTGTGTGTGTGTGTGTGTGTGTGTGTGTGTGTGTGTGTGTGTGTGTGTGTGTGTGTGTGTGTGTGTGTGTGTGTGTGTGTGTGTGTGTGTGTGTGTGTGTGTGTGTGTGTGTGTGTGTGTGTGTGTGTGTGTGTGCGTGCGTGTGTGAGAGGGCATGTGTGCATGTGCGCGTGTGTGTACACGTTTTACTATACTTGTGAGTACCAGAAGTCCTCACAAGAATAGTAAACCAACTCAAATTCAGGGAAGTGAGGGCATTTTGCCAGTCTTCACTTGTAAAAAGGCTATTTTAGGCTTAGAGTTTAGGTTAGTGGTTAGGGGTTAGTGGTTAGATTTAGAAGTTAGGGTTAGGGCTTAAGGTTACAGTAAGGGTTAGAGAGAGAGAGAGAGAGAGAGAGAGAGAGAGAGAGAGAGAGAGAGAGAGAGAGAGAGAGAGAGAGAGAGAGAGAGAGAGAGAGAGAGAGAGAGAGAGAGAGAGAGAGAGAGAGAGAGAGAGAGAATAGAGGAGAGAGAGGAGAGAGTGTGTTTGTTACTGTGTCAGCCCAGTCTGCCTGTGCATATCTCCACCTCCAATGCGTGATTAAACCAGACAAAATTAGTTTCCTACCAGCTGGTATCTCCCCAGGCCAAGGCAATTATGAATTATAAACAAGCAATGCTGAATCTTATCCACACTCTGAGAAGTGAAAACACACGCACACATACACACACACAGAGTTCAGTGCCAAATGATGTTTGTGTTGTTGTATGTAGTGATGGGAAGTGCCAGATGTTAGAATGAACCACATTGAGTTTAATGATATCCTTTTCCCTGACTGGGTTACACATGCTTCACGGTTCTCCACTCTGTCTGATGCCTGAGGACACTGAGGACACTGAAGACACTGACACGGGAATGGTGAGTCAATGACTTTCCATAATGTCTGTGCCCTACTGACTTTAAATGAACTGCAGAAAGTGTAAGGGCAATGTAAAAGGGCAAGGTTGTTATTTATACTAAGTTATGTCAATGTTATAACTATGTTATGACCCTTTCATAATCAATATGTATGCCATGGTCATCTTGGTCTCTGATGACAAGAAAAGAAGCATGTGTACACACACACACACACACACACACACACACACACACACACACACACACACACACACACACACACACACACACACACACACACACACACACACACACACCACACACACACATACGCCCAGGTTTGTTTAGTTTGAATGACAGGTTTGTGCCTCTGGCCTCTCTCTATCTGTCACTCAACATTGCTGCTTTTCACGGTGGTTAAACCCTGGGTCATGAAAGGAAATGTTAAGATCACACAGAACACATTTCTCTCTCATTGTTGTTACTATAGCCAGCCCCCATCCCCCCTCTGTTTCTACACGTGCACATAGCAGGATAGGAAGTCTACTGAGGTCTACTGAGGCCAGCATGCCACTAGCCTGCATCCCAAATGGCACCCTACATATCCTATTGACCTGATCAAAAGTAATGCACTCTATAGAGGATTTGGGATGTATCCCTACTTTCCCATGTAGTAGGTGAGTAGCAGGGTGAGTAGCAGGGTGAGTAGCAGGGGTCACATCTGTCAGTAGAACAGAGGAATTCAGTATGTTGTTCTGTGATGTATATCATTTAATGGGGCGACACACAGACAGGATGCTGTTTTAAGAGATGGCTGTGGCGTCCATTACACTGTAGCTAGATGATTTTCTGGGCCAATGAAAACAGCTTGGATCGTGTTCCTGTGCTTCCCTCACTGTGTGTGTGTGTGTGTGTGTGTGTGTGTGTGTGTGTGTGTGTGTGTGTGTGTGTGTGTGTGTGTGTGTGTGTGTGTGTGTGTGTGTGTGTGTGTGTGTGTGTGTGTGTGTGTGTGTGTGTGTGTGTGTGTGTGTGTGTGTGTGTGTGTGTGTGTGTGTGTGTGTTACCATAAAGAACGTTTGTGAGAGGAGGAACGGCTGACACACTCTCTCAGCAACCACCCCTGTCTGCTACTGACACATTCAATAAGACCAGATTTACTAGACAGGTGGTTGTGTTTAAAATATATATATATATATATATATATATCACCTTTATTTAACCAGGTAGGCTAGTTGAGAACAAGTTCTCATTTGCAACTGCGACCTGGCCAAGATAAAGCATAGCAGTGTGAGCAGACAACACAGAGTTACACATGGAGTAAACAATTAACAAGTCAATAACACAGTAGGAAAAAAAGGGGAGTCTATATACATTGTGTGCAAAAGGCATGAGGTAGGCGAATAATTACAATTTTGCAGATTAACACTGGAGTGATAAATGATCAGATGGTCATGTACAGGTAGAGGTACAAGTAGATATTTGTGTGCAAAAGAGCAGAAAAGTAAATAAATAAAAACAGTATGGGGATGAGGTTGGTAAGAATGGGTGGGCTATTTACCGATAGACTATGTACAGCTGCAGCGATCGGTTAGCTGCTCAGATAGCAGATGTTTGAAGTTGGTGAGGGAGATAAAAGTCTCCAACTTCAGCGATTTTTGCAATTCGTTCCAGTCACATGATGATGAGAGAGGTTGTATCTCTGGACATGCTGGTTGAAATGGGTGACTCTCTACCCCCTCACCTCCCCTCCCTCCTCTGTTTCATCCCACTCTCACCGCTGCCCCTGTTCTCTCCTCTCTTTCTCTCTACCTGACTTTCTTTTCATTCCTCTGCCCTTCTCTCTCTCTCTCTCTCTCTCTCTCTCTCTCTCTCTCTCCCTCTCTCTCTCTCTCTCTCTCTCTCTCTCTCTCTCTCTCTCTCTCTCTCTCTCTCTCTCTCTCTCTCTCTCTCTCTCTGTCTGTCTGTCTGTCTCTCTCTCTCTCTCTCTCTCTCTCTCTCTCTCTCTCTCTCTCTCTCTCTCTCTCTCTCTCTCTCTCTCTCTCTCTCTCTCTCTCTCTCTCTCTCTCTCTCTCTCTCTCTCTCTCTCTCTCTCTCTCTCTCTCTCTCTCTCTCTCTCTCTCTAGCTGCTTTGCGTCAATATTGCCAAAGCAACAATGTATAGAATATACATTGAAATAAAATTATAAAAAGTAACAAAAACTAATATAAAATGGTACTAAATAATAAATAAATAACTACAATAAATTGGAATTGGAAATAAAATAAATATAAAAGGCTAAACATGGACAATGAAACTATAACTAACTAACTGTCATCCTCACCATTACATCAGTACTACAACTACCATCAGTAATAACCATAATAGTAATAACAATAATGATAATAATAACTGTTAAGTTACTGTTTACTATGCAGATCATATTGTTCAGTGTCCCTCAGGCTATGGCCGGCAAATACATACAGTATTTGGCTGCAAGAGGAGCCATTGCTCCTTCGTCCTTGTGTATTTTTTGTTTTCCTCTGGGTTTAATAAGTAAAAAAATTGAATAAATGTAGTAATTTCTATGAATAATGAATCGCTTGGTGAGGAATATTTATCACAGTAAAATAGCATCTCTCTCTCTCTCTGCACTTTCTAGCACAGTGTTCTAGCACAGTGAATCTCCCATCCCTCCTATATACACTGGCTCCATTCACTCTCCCAAGTGGAGGTGTGATCTTTTTCCACAGACAGAAAATAAACATTAGCCTTGCTAGGCATTGACGGACAGACAGCATGTCTGGCAAATTGAAATGTAATAATAATAAATGGCTTGTTTTTATTACACCTTCTCTTTGCTTGGGGGGGCGACAGAGAGAGGAGGGAGAGGAGGGAGAGGAGAGAGAGGAGGGAGAGGAGGGAGAGGAGAGAGAGGAGAGAGAGGAGAGAGAGGAGATAAAATAGAGGAGAGAGGAGAGAGAGAGGAGAGAGAGGAGGGAGAGGAGGGAGAGGAGAGAGAGGAGAGAGAGGAGATAAAATAGAGGAGAGAGGAGAGGAGAGAGGAGAGAGAGGAGAGAGAGGAGAGAGAGGAGATAAAATAGAGGAAGAGAAGAGAGATAGGAGAGAGAGGAGATAAAATAGAGGCGAGAGAGGAGAGAGGGGAGGGAGAGGAGAGAGGAGGGAGAGAAAATAGAGGAGAGAGGAGAGGAGAGAGGAGAGAGAGGAGGGAGAGGAGAGAGAGGAGAGAGAGGAGAGAGAGGAGGGAGAGGAGATAAAATAGAGGAAGAGAAGAGAGATAGGAGAGAGAGGAGGGAGAGGAGAGAGAAGAGAGAGGAGGGAGAGAAAATAGAGGAGAGAGGAGAGGAGAGAGGAGAGAGAGAGGAGAGAGAGGAGAGAGAGGAGAGAGAGGAGAGAGAGGAGGGAGAGGAGATAAAATAGAGGAAGAGAAGAGAGATAGGAGAGAGAGGAGGGAGAGGAGAGAGAAGAGAGAGGAGGGAGAGAAAATAGAGGAGAGAGGAGAGGAGAGAGGAGAGAGAGGAGAGAGAGGAGAGAGAGGAGAGAGAGGAGAGAGAGGAGAGAGAGGAGGGAGAGGAGATAAAATAGAGGAAGAGAAGAGAGATAGGAGAGAGAGGAGAGAGAGGAGGGAGAGGAGAGAGGGGAGGGAGAGGAGATAAAATAGAGGAAGAGAAGAGAGATAGGAGAGAGAGGAGGGAGAGGATAGAGAAGAGAGAGGAGGGAGAGAAAATAGAGGAGAGAAGAGAGGAGAGAGGAGAGAGAGGAGAGAGAGGAGGGAGAGGAGATAAAATAGAGGAAGAGAAGAGAGATAGGAGAGAGAGGAGAGAGAGGAGGGAGAGGAGATAAAATAGAGGAAGAGAAGAGAGATAGGAGAGAGAGGAGATAAAATAGAGGCGAGAGAGGAGAGAGGGGAGGGAGAGGAGAGAGGAGGGAGAGAAAATAGAGGAGAGAGGAGAGGAGAGAGGAGAGAGAGGAGAGAGAGGAGAGAGAGGAGAGAGAGGAGGGAGAGGAGATAAAATAGAGGAAGAGAAGAGAGAGAGGAGAGAGAGGAGAGAGAGGAGGGAGAGGAGATAAAATAGAGGAAGAGAAGAGAGATAGGAGAGAGGAGATAAAATAGAGGCGAGAGAGGAGAGAGGGGAGGGAGAGGAGAGAGGAGGGAGAGAAAATAGAGGAGAGAGGAGAGGAGAGAGGAGAGAGAGGAGAGAGAGGAGGGAGAGGAGATAAAATAGAGGAAGAGAAGAGAGATAGGAGAGAGAGGAGAGAGAGGAGGGAGAGGAGAGAGAGGAGGGATAGAAAATAGAGGAGAGCGGAGAGAGAGGAGAGAGAGTAGAGAAAATAGAGAGAGAAGAGAGATAGAAGAGAGAGGAGAGAGAGGAAAGAGAAGAGAGAGGAGAGAGAAGAGAGGAGAGAGAGGAGAGAGAGGAGAGAGAAGAGAGAGAGGAGAGAGAGGAGAGAGAGGAGAGATCACATGTATGACAATGGCCCCAACCCAACACTCTTGCACCATGCCAACATGGATGCGGGTATTACGATGGGGTCCTGACCCAACAGCCTGCTCAATAAAGTGTAACGACAACCATAGAGGCTCTCAATTCAGTATTTGAACATCATGGAGCATGGTGTAGTCTAGCTGGTAAACTGTATCATTAATAATGAGTTCCAGGGGCTTTCTGTTAATTGCAGATGGAGTTGATGTGATGTTGGTAGTCGTCTCGGAACCCATACTAAGACATGAAACATGCACCCCCATTCACTCCATGTTTGTGCAGCATAGTGGGATGTAAAATGTGCATGTTTGTTGCTCAGGGTTTGTTTGCTTTTCCTCAGTGCCTCCTCTGGTCTTCATAGAGAGACATATTCCCTCCACTTCCATCCATCTGCTCTCCCCTAGTTTGTTGATTTTCCCCCTGCACTTCTGACTATTACTAGCAAGGTGCTTCTAACTGCTGCAAGATTATTTATGATTATTTATGTTGTTGCTGCAGCGATGGTGTTGTGTGTATGTGTGTGCGTATGTGGGTGAGCTGTCCATCAACACAGGAGACAGTGAAGAGTAATGGGGACTGAGGTTAACCCCCTAGAGTCGATGTCTGCGCCCCCGTGGAAATCTAATTAGCATGATATAAAAATACCCATCAAAATCCATCGGTTTAAGATATAGATATCTAATTTTTGCATGAGCTGCGTCTCAATCCACCGCATCCACCAATGGCGACCTTCCGCGTCGCAGGTTTCATCTGAAGTCGCTACCGCTGATCTGCTAACATCTGTCTGTAGCGTCCGAACGGTTTGGCCTACAAAGACACATGTCAGTTGTTTTGCTCTGGAACGCCCACAAGCCTCACAAGACTCGTCTGAAGGTAGTCCGGTACCGGTAAAACAAACTAACGGAAGTATATATGGAAGTAGTTTAGAGCAATAAAACAAACTAACGGAAGTATATATGGAAGTAGTTTAGAGCCATAAAACAAACTAACGGAAGTATATATGGAAGTAGTTTAGAGCAATAAAACAAACTAACGGAAGTATATATGGAAGTAGTTTAGAGCCATAAAACAAACTAACGGAAGTATATATGGAAGTAGTTTAGAGCCATAAAACAAACTAACGGAAGTATATATGGAAGTAGTTTAGAGCAATAAAACAAACTAACGGAAGTATATATGGAAGTAGTTTAGAGCCATGAAACAAACTAACGGAAGTATATATGGAAGTAGTTTAGAGCCATAAAACAAACTAACGGAAGTATATATGGAAGTAGTTTAGAGCAATAAAACAAACTAACGGAAGTATATATGGAAGTAGTTTAGAGCAATAAAACAAACTAACGGAAGTATATATGGAAGTAGTTTAGAGCAATAAAACAAACTAACAGAAGTATATATGGAAGCAGTTTAGAGCAATAAAACAAACTAACAGAAGTATATATGGAAGTAGTTTAGAGCAATAAAACAAACTAACGGAAGTATATATGGAAGTAGTTTAGAGCAATAAAACAAACTAACGGAAGTATATATGGAAGTAGTTTAGAGCAATAAAACAAACTAACGGAAGTATATATGGAAGTAGTTTAGAGCCATAAAATAAACTAACGGAAGTATATATGGAAGTAGTTTAGAGCAATTAAACAAACTAACAGAAGTATATATGGAAGCAGTTTATAGCAATAAAACAAACTAACAGAAGTATATATGGAAGTAGTTTAGAGCAATAAAACAAACTAACGGAAGTATATATGGAAGTAGTTTAGAGCAATAAAACAAACTAACGGAAGTATATATGGAAGTAGTTTAGAGCCATAAAATAAACTAACGGAAGTATATATGGAAGTAGTTTAGAGCAATAAAACAAACTAACAGAAGTATATATGGAAGCAGTTTATAGCAATAAAACAAACTAACAGAAGTATATATGGAAGTAGTTTAGAGCAATAAAACAAACTAACAGAAGTATATATGGAAGTAGTTTAGAGCAATAAAACAAACTAACAGAAGTATATATTGAAGTAGTTTAGAGCCATAAAACAAACTAACAGAAGTATATATGGAAGTAGTTTAGAGCAATAAAACAAACTAACAGAAGTATATATGGAAGTAGTTTAGAGCCATAAAACAAATAACGGAAGTATATATGGAAGTAGTTTAGAGCAATAAAACAAACTAACAGAAGTATATATGGAAGTAGTTTAGAGCAATAAAACAAACTAACAGAAGTATATATGGAAGTAGTTTAGAGCCATAAAACAAACTAACAGAAGTATATATGGAAGTAGTTTAGAGCAATAAAACAAACTAACAGAAGTATATATGGAAGTAGTTTAGAGCAATAAAACAAATAACGGAAGTATATATGGAAGTAGTTTAGAGCAATAAAACAAACTAACAGAAGTATATATGGAAGTAGTTTAGAGCCATAAAACAAACTTACGGAAGTATATATTGAAGTAGTTTAGAGCAATAAAACAAACTAACGGAAGTATATATGGAAGTAGTTTAGAGCAATAAAACAAACTAACGGAAGTATATATGGAAGTAGTTTAGAGCAATAAAATAAACTAACGGAAGTATATATGGAAGTAGTTTAGAGCAATAAAACAAACTAACGGAAGTATATATGGAAGTAGTTTAGAGCAATAAAATAAACTAACGGAAGTATATATGGAAGTAGTTTAGAGCCATGAAACAAACTAACGGAAGTATATATGGAAGTAGTTTAGAGCAATAAAACAAACTAACAGAAGTCTTTATGGAAGTAGTTTAGAGCAATAAAACAAACTAACAGAAGTCTTTATGGAAGTAGTTTAGAGCCATAAAACAAACTAACAGAAGTATATATGGAAGTAGTTTAGAGCAATAAAACAAACTAACAGAAGTATATATGGAAGTAGTTTAGAGCAATAAAACAAACTAACGGAAGTATATATGGAAGTAGTTTAGAGCAATAAAACAAACTAACGGAAGTATATATGGAAGTAGTTTAGAGCAATAAAACAAACTAACAGAAGTATATATGGAAGTAGTTTAGAGCCATAAAACAAACTAACGGAAGTATATATGGAAGTAGTTTAGAGCAATAAAACAAACTAACAGAAGTATGTATATATGGAAGTAGTTTAGAGCAATAAAACAAACTAACAGAAGTATATATGGAAGTAGTTTAGAGCAATAAAACAAACTAACGGAAGTATATATGGAAGTAGTTTAGAGCCATAAAAAAGAGGTTAAATATGGGTCGTTTTGTTTTTGTTACAAAAATCTCTCCAATAGAGGACAGACACTTTAAAACAATCTTCCTTTTAAAACATGTTTTGACTATCTGTTTTCCATGTATGAATATGTTATTCAAGTGTTTCTATGGGCTAATAGCAGTAAGGCCAAATTCAGTGTTTCATCGAAAAGGGTCCTAAAATTCATAATCAAAGAGCTAAATGACCATCTTAAAACAATTCCATATGTTAGTTTAGTAGAACTCCAACGCTGCTGGGTTTTTCACGATCAACAGTTCTCTGTGTGTATCAAGAATGGTCCACCAGCCAAAGGACATCCAGCCTACTTGACACAACTGTGGAAAGCATTGGAGTCAACATGGGCCAGCAGCCCTTTAGAATGCTTTCAACACCTTGTAGAGTGCATGCCCCGATGAATTGAGGCTTTTCTGAAGACAAAAGGGGGTGCAACGCAATTTTAGGAAGGTGTTGCTAATGTTTTGTACACTCAGAGTACAATCTATGCAGGAGCTTCTAATCAGCAGGTTTGCATGGGAAAGAGTTTTGGCTCTCCATAGTGACATCACCATGCTGTAAATTGGTTAATAGACCAATAAGAAAGAGAGTTCCAAACCCCTCTGTCAATAGCAGTTTGTTTTTAGTTTTCCCATCCCCCCTCATAACACTCCCAGACAATCCTAGCAAAATAGTTGTTTTGCTAAAAAGCTTTTTCTGCCCATTTGAATGGAAATCTGTTACTGGTAAGGCACTTAATAGTACTATTATTAGTTTTTACTTAAATGTTACCCATGAAAACTGTGAATAGTATGTGTACATATAGCTAAGGTATGCCAACCATGTTTCACCAAGAAAATAACAGAACGAAAACGAAGGCGTAAAGTGGCTCTGATATCTGGCTTATTTGAAGTGTTGATAGGCGAACAGCCACAAAAAGCCAAGTTAATAAGCAATTTAAAGCTTTAAACCCGGGCCATGATGAAAGTTTAATGATATCAGCACAAATTTCCCGTCACATAATCTCCCTATTTAATAAATCTCCACTGTCAGCAGAACGTTGACGAAAAACAAGCCTAATCCCTCTGATTGACATCTCCAAACTAAATTGGCTGGGAAAAGACTTCAAAATATTTCAGGCAATTAATAAGTGCATTCTTCTCTTTCTTTTGAAAGCCAGTCTGGAATGTTCTTTGGTGGTGTAGTTATAGAGGTGAGAGATTGACTGACTGAGGCATTGTTAGTGTATTAGTGAGGTCGCAGAATGGTCACCTGTGATCTGTACTCACAGCTTACCTCTGTAGGCTATAGCTTAACTACTATACACACTGTAGGTATCAGTTCTGGATCATTATGATACTTCTGATACAGTACTGTATATAGATCACTACAGGGATCACTTTCTGCCTCAGCATGTAGCAGGGAAACATAGGACACTGCACACACACACACAGATTCATTATGCTAGCTTGCTCATGAGACAGGACTTGAACCAGGCTCATGTTTCCTCATTAATACGGTTGTCAGGGGTCAATAGTGTTTTAATTGAACTTTAGTCCCCTCTTACGTTTCACACACACACACACACACACACACACACACGCACACTCACACGTGTGCACACACATACACACACACATCCAACCTCACATACCTGAGCAGAGTGTAATGCTGTCAGTCCATCATCACAGCTGGTTCCTTAAAGGGCTTAGTTATCAGCTGACCCCTAAAGATGCATCCATCCACACCCTAATGTAAAGGTCACAGTAACAGGGGCAGGTGTGTGTGGGAAATAGGAGAGAGGATTCAAATAAAGCACTCCAAACATCATTTATATGATGATGAGAACAACTTCTGGAGTGTTCAGCTGGCAGCTCAGTAAATAGAGAGTTATGTTGTTGGGTTTTGTTTATGAAGTTTTGGATGAGTTGCTGCAGGTGTTTTGGAGCGTTTGGGGTAGACAGCAGACGCAGGTCAGAGACAAACAGAGGGTTGGCATCAGAGCCTGCAGGCTGCAGCACACTAAGAGTGTAGTAGGGCTTCCAGAGTTTGACTGCTCTCTGTTCATCTTCTCTTCGCTTCTCTCCTCTCCTATCTTACTTTTCAGCTCTACCCCACATAGCACACAAACCTCTGCCAACCATAGGCACGATGGATCCCGGGAAGATGCAGTTTAGACATTGTTTTCTAATTGGCAAGAAGTCTTGCAGATGTATTTAGAACGTCAACAGCGCTACATCGTTTATATTGTACGTTGGCATTTGGCACAGACCAAACTAACCAGAAGCATCGAATGAGAGTATAGAATGGATATGTAGAACCAACAAAGAGAGGATAGACACAGTGGAGACAATGTAAACAAAGACAGAGATTCTGTGAACACTCGCCTGAATCCAGTGGAGGCTCCTCAGAGGAGGAAGGGGAGAACCATCCTCCTCAGTGAATTTCATAAAAATAAAAATAGTGAAACATTAAAATCCTTTTTAGATTAAATTATACTAAATATATTCACGTCACCAAATAATTGATTAAAACACACTGTTTCGCTATGAAGGTCTACAGTAGACAGAGCAGCACTCTGTGGTGCACCATGTGTAGCCGGAGGACAGCTAGCTTCCGTCCTCCTCTGGGTACATTGACTTCAATACAAGCACTAGGAGGCTCATGGTTTTGAGTAGTAGTTGATGAGTAGTTGATTCAAATAGATAGAAAGACAATAGTTGAACAGTTTTGATCAAATTAATTTATTCCAAAAATCAGGGGAAGCAAGAGCTAGAGAGAGAGCCAGCTATAATTCCTAGTTTATGTCTATTTTTTTTAAATTTCACTTTCACTTACTCAGCTAATGAATGAAGCTAGCTAGTTTAGCCCACTCAAACACCCAGCTCAAGCAATTAGCTGGCTATGGCTATCCCAAAAATGAACTCTTCCAAGTCAAGGGTAAGCTTTTGGTTTTATTAATTTATTGCCATCTGGGCCCACCGGTGTAACTTCTAAACTGCTTGCTGTACACTGTACTGTATGATTGTAGTGTGTTTACAAACGCGTTAGTTCTAGTAACTATGATGATTATGAGGTTAATGTGGTGAAAACGATGTAGGCTGTGTGTAGTGGTTAGCTGTTATGATATGAAGGTTTGGCTCGGAAAGGTTTATTCACCTGGCCAGAGGCAGCTGTTGTATTGCACTCTGAAGTCCACAAGCGAAGGGAAAAGGTGAGAGGGGAGGAGAGAGCGAAAATGCGAAAAGGAATTACATATCGGAAAGATGAGAGAAGGAGAGAGCGTAGATGCAGAAAGGAACTAAATATACAACGAGCAAAGTGATCATGATATTTATATGTGGCTGCTAGTTCTGTGTTTGTGTAGAAAAACTTTTCTTAAACAGAAGCAAACGGAAAGAAACATGGATAAATATACCTGAATTTGTCCAATCAAAACTCTAATTTGAAACTGTCCGGCTAATGATTACAACCTAGATCAGCTAGAAGGACCGTGTTAATGTCCTCTGTCAAATAAACATGCATTTGCCTCCCTCTAGTGGTAGGCTGCATCATTACATCTATTCATATCACTTCACTGCAAAGTTACCTCAAAAGGGCGGTCCTTAGAAAAACATTTATCCAGCTCAACTGCTTCACGGCACAGACATGACAAAGCAATCGCTAAATTTGTCTCGAGCAGGAGGATCTAAATACATAACTTCCATAGCTCTACGATAAAGAATGCATTTTTTTTACGTCGGAGGCAGACACATTGCATATTCTCAGAATGACAAAATCCATCCCTTTACATCGCCCTTGTCCCCTGTTTATAGGTGGGACGTACGCTGTTTAAATTGCCCACATGTTGATTTAGACGTTCACAAATGTAACAGATTTTGACTATCACTAATGTCATAATATGTTTGGTAAAGTAATAAAGAAGGTGAAATATTTTGTATTGATGTTCCTAAAACAGATTATAACTACAGTTGAAGTCGGAAGTGTACATACACCTTAGCCAAATACATTTAAACTCAGTTTTCACAATTCCTGACATTTAATCCTAGTAAAAAATCCCTGTTTTAGGTCAGTTAGGATCACCACTTTTTTTTTAGAATGTGATATGTCAGAATAATAGTAGAGAGAATTTCAGCTTTTATTTCTTTCATCACATTCCCAGTGGGTCAGAAGTTTACATACACTCAATTAGTATTTAGTAGCATTGCCTTTAAATTGTTTAACTGGGGTCAAATTTTTCAGGTAGCCTTCCACAAGCTTCTCACAATAAGTTGGGTGAATTTTGTCCCATTCCTCCTGACAGAGCTGGTGTAACTGAGTCAGGTTTGTAGGCCTGCTTGCTCACACACGCGTTTTCAGTTCTGCCCACATATTTACTATAGGATTAAGGTCAGGGCTTTGTGATGGCCACTCCAATACCTTGACTCTGTTGTCCTTAAGCCATTTTGCCACAACTTTGGAAGTATGGTTGCGGTCATTGTCCATTTAGAAGACCCATTTGCGACCAAGCTTTAACTTCCTGAATGATGTCTTGAGATGTTGCTTCAATCTATCCACATAATTTTCCGTCCTCATGATGCCATCTATTTTGTGAAGTTCATCAGTCTCTTCTGCAGCAAAGCACCCCCACAACATGATGCTGCCACCGTGCTTCACGGTTGGGATGGTTTTCTTTGGCTTGCAGGCCTCCCCTTTTTCCCCCAAACATACCGATGGTCATTATGGCCAAACAGTTATATTTTTGTTTCATCAGACCAGAGTACTTTTGTACCTGTTTCCTCCAGAATCTTCACAAGCTCCTTTGCTGTTGTTCTGGGATTGATTTGGACTTTTCACACCAAAGTACATTCATCTCTAGGAGACAGAAAGAGTCTCCTTCCTGAGCAGTATGACGGCTCCGTGGTCCCATTGTGTTTATATTTGTGTACTATTGTTTGTACAGATGAACGTGGTACCTTCAGGTGTTTGGAAATTGCTCCCAAGGATGAACCAGACTGGCAGGTGTCTTCACTGACATTTTCAACATGTCCCTGATTGAGTCTGTAATACCAACATGTTTCAAGCAGACCACCATAGTCCCTGTGCCTAAGAACACAAAGGCAACCTGCCTAAATGACTACAGACCCATAGCACTCAAGTCTGTAGCCATGAAGTGCTTTGAAAGGTTAGTAATGGCTCACATCAACACCATTATCCAAGAAACCCTAGACCCATTCCAATTTGCATACCGCCCAAACAGATCCACAGATCATGCAATCTCTATTGCACTCCATACTGCCATTTCCTACCTGGACAAAAGGAACACTTAGGTGTGAATGCTATTCATGGACAACAGCTCAGCGTTCAACACCATAGTACCCTCAAAGCTCATCACTAAGTTAAGGATCCTGGGACTAAACACCTCCATCTGCAACTGGATCCTGGACTTCCTGACGGGCTGCCCCCATGTGGTGAGGGTAGGTAGCAACACATCTGCCACACTGATCCTCAACCCTGGAGCTCCCCAGGGGTGCGTGCTCAGTCCCTTCCTGTACTCCCTGTTCACCCACGACTGAATGGCCAAGCACGACTCCAACACCATCATTAAATTTGCAGATGACACAACAGTGTCAGCCTGATCATAGACAACGACGAGACAGCCTATAGGGTGGTGCCAGAATAACAACCTATCCCTCAACGTAACCAAGACTAAGGAGATGATTGTGGACTACAGGAAAAGGAGGCCCGATCATGCCCCCATTCTCATCGACGGGGCTGTAGTGGAGCAGGTTGTGAGCTTTAAGTTCCTCGGTGTCAACATCAACAACAAACTAGAATGGTCCAAACACACCAAGACAGTCGTGAAGAGGGCACAACAAACAACAAAGCCTATTCCCCCTCAGGAAACTAAAAAGATTTAACATGGGCCCTGTTCCTCCCCCTAAACCCTCCCTCAAACCCAATTTTTACGCTGCTGCTACTCTCTGTTTATCATATATGCATAGTCACTTTAACTATACATTCATGTACTGTACATACAGTACTACCTTAATTGGGCCGACCAACCAGTGCTCCCGCACATTGGCTAACCGGGCTATCTGCATTGTGTCCCGCCACCCACCACCTGCCAACCCCTCTTTTACGCTACTGCAACTCTCTCTTCATCATATATGCATAGTCACTTTAACCATATCTACATGTACACACTACCTCAATCAGCCTGACTAACCGGTGTCTGTATGTAGCCTTGCTACTTTTATAGCCTCGCTACTTTTATAGCCTCGCTACTGTATATAGCCTGTCTTTTTACTGTTGTTTGATTTCTTTACTTACCTATTGTTCACCTAACACCTTTTTTCACTATTGGTTAGAGCCTGTAAGTATTTCACTGTAAGGTCTACAGCGGTCGTATTCGGCGGATGTGACAAATAAACTTTGATTTGATTTGATTTGACCTGTGGAGGTTTGTTAACAAGAATTTTGTGGAGTTCTTGAAAAATGAGTTTTAATGACTCCAACCTAAGTGTATGTAAACTTCCGAAATCAACTGTATATATGTACATATTATAAAGTATGACAAGGCTTCTTCAAGTACATTTCATTTATCATATCATACTTGCATATGTTTTATTATATTGTTATTGTGTACTAGATCAATGGGTTGAAAGTCGTTTTTTTCTCAGACATAAATAAACAATTACCGCCACTGCCTGAATCACACTACTGTGTACTCATAACCTTCTCTGACAGTCTAATGTTAATCTCATTTGTGGTAATTGCTCCATCCATATCTCTTTATCTTCCTTCAGCAGTAGATAACAAAACAATGGCTTTAGGCTTAGTATATCATTTAGTGCGGAATATTAAAGACTGGCACCCTATTCTCTATCACCATAGGGCCCACATGGGGCTCTGGACAAAATTAGCGCACTATAGGGTGCCAGTATATCTTTAACTTACGTGACTAGCGTGTAGAGGAAGTTTTCTCCATCTGTTGCTATGGGTACCCGTGGAGAATGATGATCCACTGTGTTGTATGGATGTGACTGGGTTACTTTCATTTATCCAGCGCCGCCATCTAGTGGACTAACTTGAGCATGGCATGCAATCGCTTTACCAACCATTGGACACTTTTGATTCCTAACCTCTTTGTGTATGGAAACACAGTAAAGAAATGACCCTAACAGAGGTTGATTTTGGAAAGACACCTAGGCATGGTATACCAGGGTTGAGATGAATTCCAATCAATTCACGAAGTGTAACTGACATACCAATTCTAATTTTCTTCTATGCTTTTCAATGAGGAACATCTGGAATTAGAATTGGAATTTGGCTTACTTTCTGAACTGAATGGAATGAAAATGGAATTGAACCTAACCTGCTGTATACTGTATGTCTTAATAGGTCATAGGAACAATGCTCTTTATCTCAGTGAGTCCTGTGTGTAAGCTATACCTGAACCTCATAGGGGCCTTTATGTGTTATTAATGTGTTATACTCTGCTCCTGAGGGGATTTGTTTATTCATTAACTGCCTTTGCTGGAAGGATGTTTGTCTGATCTGAACACTTCTTGCTTTGTGTCTTTGTTTAACCCCTCAGGCACCGGCTGAGTCTAGTAGAATGGGGGGGTAACTGAAGCCCTGAAACAGATCTCCCTGCCCCCCACCCCAATCCTGCTCCTCACTGTATTACAATTCTAGTTGTTTCAGCTAATTATTATTAAGTACCTTGTTCCACTGCCTTTTTTAGTTTACTCAACTTTTTGGTTCAAGTTGGCCCAAACTTCTGTCAACATAAAATGATGTATTTGCTCAACTTGTTTCATATGTTCATTCAACTATTATTTGGGCATCTTAACTAAAAAAGTTTGTGCAACTGGTTACATTCACACTGCTTTTAACATACTATGATTTCAACCTGGTTTTTTTTTACACAGGCTGACATTCATGATTACATTGTGCATGTTAATTTATACAGTAATTGTTATTCAACATGTCCTCACCTGAGATTTGAACTTACAACCTCTTGGTTCATGGCATTCCGATCTTCCTGCTACACCACCATTACTGTGTCAATTATCAGTTAATCTGACTCTTCTCTCATCATTGGTTTGATGTACTTAGTTGTTTTGTTATTTTAGGGTTTTCTGTGTAGTTGTCTGATGTTGGAGGGGAATATTCATCTGTTTTAATGTAACTCCTTAATCACCATGATAAATATGATATATTTACTTGAGTGTACTTTCAACAGAGCTGGTATTTACTTTGAAGTGCAAAGTGTAGCAATATACTGTAGGTGAAACCAATCATTACATTTTAGTGGGCACTCTTATCTAGAGCGATTGACAGTAGTGAGTACATACCTTTCTGTACTGGTACCCTGTGGGAATCAAACCCATAACCCTGGCATTGCATGCGTCATGCTCTACCAACCTTACAGGGCTCAGTTGACACAGACATGGGGGCATAGCAGGAAAATCAGTATGCTGTGAACCAAGAGATTGTGAGTTTAAATTTCAGGTGAGGAAATGTTCAATAATAATGACTTTATGAATGAACATGCAGGTGTAATCATGTGTGTCAAAAATGGAAGTTGAAAACATTGTATGTTAAAAGCAGATTAACTAGTATGTAACTAGTTCCACAACAGTTTATTTTTGTGAAGATGCCCAAATAATAATATTTACTTGAATGAACATATGAGACAAGTTGATCAAACATATCATTTGAAGTTGACTGAATTTTTGCCTAAGTTTTTTGGACCAACTAAATATGTTAAGTTTATGTAACACTGATCGAAAAATTCAGTAAACTAAAAAAAGGCTGTGGAACCACTTACAATTATTAGTTGAAACAACTGAATTTTGTTACAGTGCTTCTGTGTCTCCAGGTAGGCTCACCTCAGAGAGTCTGGACCTCCAACCTCTACACACTGTTTGATTTGACTGTTAGATACACACACACACACATATGCATCCATGCACACACACTCACACAGACACACACACGCACACACTGATGGTGATCGTGGCTGATAGTTCTGCTGAAAATGTACAATATATTCCTGCTCCCTTTGTAAACATGAAGACTCAATATAAACAAGGTGATGATAAGCTATTTATTACCTTTTTTCATTTTTTTTGCACACACATTCAGCTTATGATCTGTTTTACATACATGTTTTGAAGAAGTGAACATTTTCCTTTCCCTAGATTCATCCCCCATCTCCTCCTCCCACCTCCCCAATGCCCCCCTCCTCCCCCACCTCTTCTGCCATACTCTCCTTTTTAAATGTGTACACATTGCCCTCTGGCTGTGCAGGAGGGACAGATTTGGGGTGACGGCATCAGAAAAATCTTTCCCCACATCCTTAAGAGTACCAGACACGTCTTCCTCAGTACTAAAGGGACAACGATATAATATCCTCTACTTTGACCTCTATCAAATCAATACTGTTTCCTCTGTCTGGTTAGATATGATTTTACTCTGTGTGCTGGGTTGTTGCAGATGCCCCATGCAGTGGCAACCCGTCATTCATGGCTTTTTGGGGGCTTGCCGGTTTTGCATGTTAATTTGGCATTAATACATATCAGTTGGCAAACAATGTAAAAATAATTTATATCATTGAGTTAATAAAGCAACATACAAACATTCTCTTTTTTTGTTTTCTTGAGTAAGGCAGCTCCAAAATGCAGGTGTTTCAGCCTTGTTCAGTGCTTTCTGTGGTGGTGGGGCAAGCCAGCAGAAAATACAGAGCGTTGCGCCGTGATTGGCTCAGTGTTCTGTCACTCATGGGGACACTACGTCACCGCAAAGTCTAAGAGGAGACCTCAGAAATTCAGGCCTTTTGGGTGCTGCCATAGAGTTACATTAGAAGTGGCCATCCAAGAAGGCTCAAGGTCATTGGTCACAGATAAAATTATGTCAAATAACATTATATGTACAGAAGCTTTGATTGGACTGATCATGTCAATATCATACTTTCAAAATCTTAGCAGTCATCATCACGAATCAAGTCGACAATCTACTGGCAAATCCTTTTTAATCCTTGTCATATGAAGAGAAATAATGAAGATAAATTATAGATCAAATGTATCGGTGCTCATTTGCCATTGGATATAAACATTACACAAAAAGTTGGAAATCGCACATTCAACAACTGGTTTGGAAGGAATCAGTGACAGTGTCTGTGTGGTCTCAAATCTGGGATTAAGGGGCTCTTTTCAAGTTTAAAATGATAAACATTCAACATTGGCCATGCTGTCAAAACAACTTTTAACTCGGAACTGCAAAAACTTTACTTCAGTGAGATCAAAACAACTGGTGAATCAGGAATAAACAAGCTCCAACTGGGAAAATACGTTTTGAGCGGTCATCCAACTCTGAATTGTAAATCCGTCCTTCTGATGTTTTGAAAGCACCATACATCCAGAGAATGCCAGACTTTGATGACAAAGGCCCGAAGCTCCACCTTCCTGTTCAAGTGAGCACAGTAGCCTAGTGGTGGCAGGGTAGCCTAGTGGTTAGAGCGTTGGACTAGTAACTGGAAGGTTGCAAGTTCAAACCCCTGAGTTGACAAGGTACAAATCTGTTGTTCTGCCCCTGAACAGGCAGTTAACCCACTGTTCCTAGGCCGTCATTGAAAATAAGAATTTGTTCTTAACTGACTTGCCTAGTTAAATTAAGGTAAAATAAAAAAGTTCAAAAATATGAGTCCAAAAATGCATTGTATGCTGTTCCGTAAATTATGTAATATGCCAGGGTGTCACGACTTCCGCTGAAGTTGGTCCCTCATCACCTGTTTTCTAACTACCACCGATCCACTTTTAATTTTCCATTTGTTTTGTCTTCATTGTACACACCTGGTTTCTATTCCCATAATTATTGTTCCTTATTTAACCCTCTGTTTTGTGGGTGTTTGTTCTTTGTAAGATGGTCTCATTTGTGAGCTTGTTTATTTTCCTTCTTGGAATATAGGTTGTTATGAGTAAAGTTACGTTTATTACTCATCTCTGTGTCCTGCGCCTGACATCACCTTACCTGCTACACCTAGACACCTTACACAGGAAGACATGTATACTGTAACTGAGAAAGTAATACTAAGTGTATGTTGTGTAGTAAGATGTTAGTAGCCCATGTGCCTCACCCAAATAATTTGGTCTATTTATCCCTCTTAATTTCACCTACTGTTCTGACTGAGTGGTGTACATGTAGCCTTCAACCTGTTTTAGAGAAATGTAATCATCGAAGATTGTAAGAGCTTTCATTGTCTGCTTATATGCCACCTTTATTTATCCTACGATTCAGACTTGGTGTATAGGGAGAACACTGTAAGAACGGCCCATGTTCTGAATTCTATAACTGTCCAGTACCGGTCAAAAGTTTGGACACACCTACTTATTCAAGGGGTTTTCTTTATTTGTACTATTTTCTACCTTGTAGAACATTTGCGAAGACATCAAAACTATGGAATAACACACATCATGTAGTAACCAAAAAAGTGTTAAATACAATTTAGATTGTAGATTCTTAAAAAACACCCTTTGCCTTGATGACAGCTTTGCACACTCTTGGCATTCTCTTAACCAGCTTAATGAGGAATGCTTTTCTAAAACTCTTGAAGGAGTTCCCACATATGCTGAGCACTCGTTGGCTGCTTTTCCTTCGCTGTGCGGTCCAACTCATCCCAAACCATCTCAATTTGGTTGAGGTCAGGTGATTGTGGAGGCCAAGTCATCTGATGCAGAACTCCATCACTCTCCTTCTTGGTCAAATAGCCCTTACACAGCCTGGAGGTGTGTTGGGTCTTTGTCCTGTTGGAAAACAAATGATAGTCCACTAAGCGCAATCCATATGGGATGACGTATCACTGCAGAATGCTGTGGTGGCCACACTGGTTAAGTGTGGCTTGAATTCTAAATAAATCACAGACAGTGTCACCAGCAAGGCACACCTACACCATCATACCTCCTCCTCCAAGCTTCACGGTGGGACCACACATGCAGAGACCATCCGTTCACCTACTCTGCATCTCACAAAGACATGGCGGTTGGACTCATCAGACCAAAGGACAGATTTCCACCGGTCTAATGTCCATTGCTTGTGTTTCTTGGCCCAAGCAGGTCTCTTCTTCTTATTGGTGTCCTTTAGTAGTGGTTTCTTATCAGCAATAAGACCATGAAGGCCTGATTCAAGCAGTCTCCCTTGAACAGTTGATGTTGAGATGTTTCTGTTACTTGAACTCAGTGAAGCATTTATTTGGTCTGCAATCTGAGATGCAGTTACCTCTAATGAACTTTTCCTCTGCAGCAACTCTGGGTAACTCTGGGTCTTCCATTCCTGTGGTGGTGCTCATGAGAGCCAGTTTCATCATAGCGCTTGATGGTTTTTGCGACGGAACTTGAAGAAACTTTTAAAATTCTTGAAATTTTCCAAATTGACTGACCTTCATGTCTTAAAGTAATGATGGACTGTCATTTCTCTTTGCTTATTTGAGCTGTTCTTGCCATAATATGGGCTTGATATTTTACAAAATAGGGCTATCCTTTGTATACCTACCGTGTCACAACACAAATGATTGGCTCAAACGCATTAAGAAGGAAAGAAGTTCCACAAATTAACTTTTAAGAAGACACACCTGTTAATTGAAATGCATTACAGGTGACTTACTCATGAAGCTTGTTGAGAGAATGCCAAGAGTGTGCAAAGCTGTCATCAAGGCAAAGGGTGGCTACTTTGAAGAATATGAAATATAAAATATATTTAGATTTGTTTAACACTTCTTTGGTTACTACATGATTCCATATGTGATATTTCATAGTTTTGATATATTCTATATTATTATTCAATATTGAAAATAGTAAAAGTAAAAGTAAAGAAAAACCTTTGAATGAGCAGGTGTGTCCAAACTATTGACTGTGACTGTACATTTCAAAGTGCTTAACAAATAGTAATATTGACTAACTGACTCCCCTAGTTAAAAAAAATATTTTTATCTGTCGTCGCTCACTCATTAATGTCTTAATTGAAATCACGGATTGCCTCTTATGCCTCTTTGCCTCTTATC
>NC_068454.1:68819338-68831838 GCF_023373465.1 Oncorhynchus keta | reverse complement strand
TATTTGCATTTGATTGTTGCCACTTGTGTTTACCAGTATGGATGACATGTGCATTAGAGTACAGAATGTGTTTTGAGAATGAGAATGTGTTTAGAGTTTGGCTGAAAAGTCTAAGTGAGATCTGCAAATTGTGTTTTATCATGTGAAATGGTTTAAGGTATTGACAACAGACTGCATAATTAGCTAAATGAGTCCAGGCAACTGAGAACTTTGTTCAGCCAATGGGTTTTAGTGTTTTAGCAATTGAGAGAAACTGTAACATTGCCAAAGCAAGTGAAGTAGATAATATGCAAAAGTGAAATAAACAATAAAGATGAACAGTAAACACTACACCCACAGAAGCTCCAAAAGAATAAAGACATTACAAATGTCATATTATGTATATATACAGTGTTGTAATGATGTACAAATGGTTAAAGAACATGAGGGAAAATAAATAAGCATAAATATGGGTTGTATTTACAATGGTGTTTGTTCTTCACTGGTCTCTCTCTCTCTCTCTCTCTCTCTCTCTCTCTCTCTCTCTCTCTCTCTCTCTAAGGCAGGCAGACGTTTGATTGCTGAATGATGGAATGCAACTGCTGCAATTCAAGGAATTTCCTCCACAACAGCTAAGAGGAATACACCTTCAGCTCGGAGATAGGGAGAAGGAGACAATCAGCCTGTTTTAGATAAGGAAATGTGAGGACTTACAGTACAGTTAGTTCATGGTTGAGTGCCAATGCTGAGGAGAGGTTCTCCTTCATAGTTTTTAATGGTTGTTTCCCAAATGGCATTATATTCCCTACATAGTGCACTAGGGCCCTGGTAAAAAAAGTAGTGTACTATATAGGGTGCCATTCGGGATGCAGATTTCCTTTGCAAAAATGTCCACTGATAATCTACATTAAATCTGTGTCAGTCAATATCTAACTATACATCAAACTCATCAGTAACTGTTACCATGACTGCAGAGGTACGGTGCATTCGGAAAGTATTCAGACCCCTTGACTTTTTCCACATTTTGTTACGTTACAGCCTTATTGTAAAATTGATTAAATTGTTATTTTCTATCATAAATCTACACACAATACCCCATAATGACAAAGCTAAAACAGGTTTTGTGACATTTTTGCAAATGTATGAAGAAGAAAAAAAAAGCTGAAATATTACATTTACAGAAGTATTCAGACCCTTTACTCAGTACTTTTTTGAAGCACCTTTGGCAGCGATTACAGCACCAAGTCTTCTTGGGTATGACACTACAAGCTTGGCACACCTGTATTTGGGGAGTTTCTCCCATTCTTCTCCGCAGATTCTCTCAAGCTCTGTCAGGTTGGATGGAGAGCATCACTGCACAGCTATTTTCAAGTCAGGTTTTCATCAAGGATCTCTCTGTACTTTGCTTTGTTCATCTGTCCCTCGATCCTGACTAGTCTCCCAGTCCCTGCTGCTGAAAAACATCCCCACAGCATGATGCTGCCAATACCATGCTTCATCGTAGGGATGGTCCCAGGCTTCCTCCAGATGTGACGCTTGGCATTCAGGCCAAAGAGTTCAAACTTGGTTTTATCAAACCAGAGAATCTTATTTCTCATGGTCTCAGAGTCCTTTAGGTGCCTTTTGGCAAACTCCAAGCGGGCTGTCATGTGCCTTTTACTGAGGAGTGGCTTCCATCTGGCCACTCTACCATAAAGGCCCGATTGGTGGAGTGCTGCAGAGACGGTTGTCCTTCTGAAAAGTTCTCCGATCTACACAGAGGAACTCTGGTGCTCAGTCAGAGTGACCATCGGGTTCTTGGTCACCTCCCTGACCAAGGCCCTTCTCCCCCGATTGCCCAATTTGGCTGGGCGGCCAGCTCTAGGAAGAGTCTTGGTGGTTTCAAACTTCTTCCATTTAAGAATGATGGAGGCCACTGTGTTCTTGGGGACCTTCAATGCTGCAGATTGTTTGTAGTACTTTTCCTCAAATCTGTACCTCGACACAATCCTGTCTCGGAGCTCTATGGACAATTCTCTCGACCTAATGGCTTTGTTTTTCTCTGACATGCACTGTCAACTGTGGGACCTTATATAGACATATGTGTGCCTTTACAAATCATGTCCAATCAATTGAGTTTACCACAGGTGGACTCCATCAAGTTGTAGAAAAATCTTATGGAAAATCTCAGGATGCACCTGAGCTTAATTTTGAGTATCATAGCAAAGGGTCTGAATACTTAAGTAAATAAAGTATTTGTTTCTTTAATGTATTTGCAAAAATGTCTAAAAACCTGTTTTCACTTTGTCATTATGGGGTATTGTGTAGATTGATGAAGATTTTGTATTTATTTAATCCATTTTATAATAAGACTGTAACATAACAAAATGTGTAAAAAGTCAAGGGGTCTGAATAATTTCCAAATGCACTGTATGTGTCTAGCCGTACATGTAGTCAGCCGGCTCAACCAAGGCATACAGCCACTGTAGCCTACATGTACAATACCCTTACTAGCTCCAACTTTGCTGATAGCTACTTTGAGGAAAAATGTTCTTACTATGACTGTAAGTCACTCTTGATAAGAGTTTCTGCTAAATAACTCAAATGTAAATGTCTTATTACCATCATACATCGGTGTTGTTGGTCGCCATAATGGCATCAGACTGGGGATCAGGGTTAAGCAGGCTTCCAACCCAACCAGGCCCAGAGTGAGAGGCCAGCAGACCAGCAAGCCAGCAGGCCAGCAGGTCATACAGCACAGCTGAGTTAAGCAGAGGGAGAAAATGTGGTCGAAGACTAACCACACTGTAATGTACTTCAATGCACAAACTCAAACATGCTTGCACACACAAACAAAAAGGCACACATGCATGCATTCAAGCACACGCACAAACGAAAGCACACTAACTGTTACGATGATCGAAGGGGGGGAACCCAAGAGCGGACTCAGAAGAGGAAGCAGGGAAAATGCACAAAAAGGTTTATTGATCACAGAGAAATGGGGAGTGCAGAACCGGGGTAGCTCAGATGAGTTGCAAAAACCAGGAGTGTAGAGTGAGGTTGGAGTTGGCTGAGTAGAACAGGGGAACCGGTCCAGAGGGGAATCCAAGGTAATGGTGGTGAGTGATATCCAGAGCAAGGTGGTTGGTGGTGAGATGTGGAGACAGGAGCCAGAGGCAGAGCGGTAACTGCAAGGAGAGGACAAAAATGGTGTAAGGCAGGAAAACGAGCGCAGCACAGCAGAGCAACAGGATCTTGAGAATAGACAAAAGGCTAGAATGATAACTGACTGAGCAGAGATTACGATCTGGCAGAGTGGAGGTGGCAGGAATGAGTATATGTAGAGGTCTTGATTTATGGGATGATTTGCAGCTGGTAGGGATCTGCTCTGACTCCAGGACACCTGTCTCCAACCACACAATCACACCAAGAGAGAGAGAGAGAGAGAGTGTCGACAGGGGGAGAACTGCACGTTAGGGCAACACCGGATGAACACCAGAGGGCGTAGTGGGCGCAGATGTGACACTCACAAACACATACATGCTCCGTCTGTGAGCGAGAGATTGGCTGAGGCTGTCTTAATCCCCAGCCATGATGTCTGAAGATGTTGGAAGATTATGTGGAAACTGGCCACTAGAGGCAACAGTGAGGGATGTTACCTTCAAGTAGATTCGGTTTTGACAGGGATGGTCAATGGGCGTAAGAAAGCCATAGAAAGTTGTTTTTGAGATTTGTTTTAAGCCTATCCTAAACCTTAACCCTTACCTTAACCCTTCGATGTTAAAAAATGTAAATTAATATTTCGGAGTAAATGGCTGAACTTAACCTTAAACACTTTGAAATTTGACATTTGCAACAACTTCGAAATTTGACGTTTGAAAAACATGGATGAATGTCTAATTCTGACTGTGAGAGCTAGTTTCAGCATCCATGGCATGTTCCATAGGTATAAGCTCTCCATTCAAATGTGATTGATTGAATGATGAACCCAAGAGTATGTTCAATACCCTGTCTCTAGCATAAGATCATGTAGTCCAATTTCAAACAATTTGAGAAAGAAAAGTACAATGTTTCTATGTCGAGAATGTCACAAATAATGTCTCATAATATTTATTTTATCAAGTCAAAAGGTAATTTCATAGTTTTGATATCTTCACTATTATTCTACAATGTATAAAATAGTCTAAATAAAAGAAAAACCCTTGACTGGTACTGTACATGGGCCAAAACAATTATTTACCTTTTAGTAGACGCTCTTATCCAGCAAATAGGGTTAAGCACATCGACAAATTTTTCACATAGTCGGCTTGGGGATTCGAACAAGCAAAACATATCAGTGCGCGCTCTCTCTCTCTCTGTCAGTATTCTCTCCATATTACCAGCAATAGCAGCATTCAGATAGCAATACAGTCAGTGATACATTTGAATAAAGCAGAGACAATTAGCATATTGCACCATTCTCTATGCATGTAGACACTGGGATTTTAGTTTTCAAAATATGTGCTTGCAATAATGTTGATTATGTGTAATGTTTTGTTTTAAATGGCTGTGAGTGTACTTCATTGAATAGACCCAAATATGAATCAACAAGAAATATGTGACATCATCTTCGTCATTGTGACATCATCAACAAATTGAAACATTGTATAATGTTTTACGTGTTCCAGACAATGATATGCAAAATGTTGTGAAATAGGTTATTTTGATCCTGGATTAACCCTTTGTAGTTTAAATGAGAGTCATGTCTTAACTGGGTTCCATCTGACCTACTATTCTAGATAAGTATGGGTGTAGGCCTATGCAATAAATGTCACCTAAAAGTATTTAACGTCCTGCATGTGAATGGATTCTTGAAACTGTATTTTATCATTTTATTCCTAGAGGCTATGGTTTATTATGCTCTGAACCATAACTGAGTTTGCAGGTTTGCCTCGATGTATTTGTCGCTCGTTTCCAGCAACAAATGCATATCATTTAACAGATACTGAAAGTGGCCTCAGTCCTTTCCCACCGTCCTTGATCCTATTGGCCAGACTTGCCACTACTGAGTGAGGCTTGCTCTTGTTATTGATGTCGCTTGGCTTGTGCACTGCTGGTGCTGACGTAACCTGACGCACAAAGACAGAGGATCCGCCTCCAAACTCGACTCACTCCGCAACCAAGTCAGTGCTCAGTGCTGTGCGCACGGAGCCCCGTCCCCGCAATTGTCGTTTTTGCTCTGCTGTTTCTGTCATCTCCTTCCCTCCATCACTTCCTCCTACATTATAATAGTTTCACTGTGACTGCCTGCGGTCGGCTAACAAGGAAGCGTGGGGAGCGTGGCTCTTCACTTTCGTAGAGAGGGCGTATGGCGGACAGTCAATATTCAGATATCAACAGCCAAAGCATATTAATCCAAAACAAAAAAGCCGGGACGAGGAAAGATTCGAACTGCAAAATGGCAACAACTACTTATTCTGGATTATGGTCGTGACATGTTCAGAACTCGTCGCAAAGTTTTAATGTCATGCGTATTTACTTTGTTTTTAGCGCATCATAAGGACAGCTTTCCAACCCGCTGTTTTGAATCGCTGTCAGTTACTTTTATTTATTGAAATTGTAATCACTGTCCTGGACTGGGTGGTCGTGTACGTGTCGCTTTGCGTTTTAAATGTGGTACACTCACTGACCGCCGCCGTGCTGCACGAGCCCTTTAATACTCCAGGGTAAATCTGTGGACGTGTATTGGCACCAGCGACCGACATGGGGGCTAAACAGAGCAGCCCAGCCGCTAACGGACGGACCAGGGCTTACTCGGGCTCGGATCTACCTTCTAGCACCTCTACTACCAGCAATGGGAACGGTAGGACTGCAGCCATGGCAATGAGCTATCACTCGTACGGCCAGTCGGCTCACGGGGCCTCGGGAACCACAGCGACCTCCAGTCAACACATTGGCCCCAGGACGAGGTCCGTGGGAGGCAGTTCTGGAGGGTCAGGGCCAAGACCCCAGTCAGGCATCAACATCCCCAACAGCAGTGGAGCCTACAGCTCACAGGAGTCTGGCAGCAGCACACCGGAGGAGGCAGAGAGGGACAGGGACAGGTCCAGCTGGGGGGGGCAAGGGGGTCCCCGGTTGTTGATTGGATCATTACCAGCACACCTTTCGCCTCACCTTTTTGGAGGTAAGAGACTGGCTGACAATAAGGTAGCAGCATGCAGCTAGCAACTTGTGCAGCTTGTTGATTCTCAGTTGTATTCACGGAAATGTCACCTTCTCTGTCATTGTGTTTTACTCCTGTTACTCACCAGTGTGGACTAAATGTGTCCTAACCTCAGTTTTACAGCTACTTGCAACTTGAAGACATCTTTGTAGTAATAACTGTGTAATAATAGTGTTGCAACATTTTAGATGATCATAGTTTACAGTCAGAATGCATAGGCCCCGCCTCATCCTCTTCCTCCTCCTTATCTTCCCCATCTTCATCCTCCTCCTCATCACCATCATTTACTTTTACAGTGCACACCATAGTGTTCATTATCAGCAGTGAATGTGATACCAAACAGCCTTTTTTTGGAACGATGGTGAGCATTCATCTGATCTCTGCAACCACAACCCATATCATGTCCACTTCAGTATGATTACATCCCTGTCAATGATCATCCCACATGACATATAGTTGTCGGGGAGACAGACTAGACTAACTCTCACCAGCAGTTTCAGCAGACCCTGATGTAGCTAACAGAGTGACATTGATATCTCCTTGAAGAAGCAAAGGTATAATAGTGGGTTAAAAGTCAGTTACAGCCGACTACTGTAGTTGTTGAGCAAGCTAGTCAGTGATATGAGAATCCCGCGTCCCAAATGAGGCTACTGTCTGTGTCCAGTCTAAGGTGAGACCGCCTTGTACAGATCAGACTGTCAACTCAGCATCCACAGGGCTTGTTTGCCTTTCTCTTCCCGACATGCTGTTGGAGGATTAGCTCGGTCTAGGAATTTTACAGATTAGGTCCAGAAAACCACACAAAAGATTGTGGTTACTTTGCAGTGAGCCGCTAAATATGCAGACATGCTGGATAGAGAGAGAAAGAGAGATTACTTTAGAGAAAGTCATTTCACTCTGCTTTCTCCATATCTCTGCGTGGAATTATCATAAAACAGAAAGAACGAGAGGGAGAAATTACATGGATTATCTGGGTCTGGGGAATATTTGCTCAGCAATTCTCATGGCTCTGAATGTTCACTTGCCACTGACACTACTAAATCCATTAGCTGGATTCTCCTTCTTTAACTTTCAGAAAGGGAAGCTTCAACATGCCTCGTCTAACATGCCTCAAGTAATTAACACGGGATGTATCTCGATAGCCACCCCATTCCCTATATAGTGCACTACTTTTGACAATAGGAGTAGATTGCCAGTTGGGACGTACCATGATGTTTGTAAGGTTACATGGCCGTCTTTGGGACGTGTGATTGACCAGTGATGGACCATGCAGGTCAAAGAGGCATGTCTTCTCCCATTAGAATTTAGACCTAAACAATCGAGCACCAACTGATTGAGCCATTCAATCATCAACTCAACCCATTGAATTTCTCTCCACATTCTGCAGCCCTGCTCGTTCAGATGCTGCTTCTCTCTCCCTTGTGCCTTCTTTGATGCACTCATCCTGATCTCAAGCTGCAATTAAATTAAAACTAATTGGATTTGTCCTCCACTCACCTCAGCTGCACCGTTCACTCTCACATAATATACACAGCCTGCAGAACCCCTGCTATCGTTTCATAGGAAACAACCAGGTTCAGACTTCACAGAAGTCTTCACCTCAGCTGCACTGTTCACTCTCACAATAGAATAGACTAGAGTCCCTGATGTCACTTAATAATCTTAATGCACCACAGGCCAGCTATTCACTCTCACAATAGAATAGACTAGAGTCCCTGATGTCACTTAATAATCGTAATGCACCACAGGCCAGCTATTCACTCTCACAATAGAATAGACTAGAGTCCCCGATGTCACTTAATAATCTTAATGCACCACAGGCCAGCTATTCACTCTCACACAATATAGCCTACAGACAGTATATGCCTTGGGTATTATGGTGTGGTGTAAGTTAATAGCTGGAGTACCTGTGGTGAAAACAGAGCAGCCATGTCGTTGAGTGGTTGAGTCGTTGGTTGCTCAGATGGAATTTCCCCGGCAGCTCTTGGGTTCTGTGTTGAGAGGCCAGCCTGTTCTCTGCTCTCGACCGTCTTCCTGCACCCGGGTCGTGGCGTGTTCTGTCAGGGTGAGACTCAACCACATCAGATCCACTCAGATGTAAACACAGTTCGAATTTAGACTCCTGTGTGTCTGAGAGCAGTGGGGGAATATGGTTTTACACACAGACACATACACACATACACATGCACACACACACACACATACATACACACACACACACACACACATACACATTATTTTGACTGGCTGGGATCTACTTCTGCTTTTTGAGATTCAACAACAGTGCATTTTCTTTATTCATGTCAATGTGTATTTCATGTTTTATGAGTTGAAGACACAGTTTTGTAAACCATGTTTATTTCAGGCATCGTTCCATGAATGCTATGAGTGTTTATATTTGGTTCTATTGCCCTTTTGACTGGTGGTAGTGAGTGAGAGAATGTTGTTGTCCTTGGAAGGGATAAATAGGCACAGTGTACCAAGCTTTCTGTCTACTGTGTTGGACTCTTTCTCTATGGCTGTTTGAGCACGTCTCTCTCTCTCTCTCGCTCATTCTCTTGCTTTCTCTCTCACACCCCCACCTCTCTCCCGTCATCTCGCTCTCTCTAATGATAATGAAATAATAGTTTAGTGGCTGAGTCAGGGTCTTGTTAATACAGTATTATCATGAAAGAATAACTTGACCCTGTTCATTCCACGCAGGCATCTTGCAGCCAGGTGAGGTGTGTCTTGGGTACATGTGTTCTGTAACTTCTTTTGTTATTTATACAGTTAGTGGGCGGTTTTCCCACTGAAAGCTGCTTGGCGACTCTTCTGTTTAACCTTACCACACATTTTAACTTACCCAGGGGAGCAGTGCTGCTGGTCGTGTCTTTGAATGGGCTCTTCCACACCACAGATACACCTACTTTACCTATGACATGGCTGCCTAGAGCAATAATAGATGTGTTTATTTGATTTCTGAAAATAGGTGGAAGCACAACTTACCTTGTGAGACTATGCTTGGGGGCAGTTTTGACCACTGAGTAAGAGGGAAGCTTAAAAAGGCACATTAGGCGGAAATAAGACCAAGTACACAAGTGTGTGCACAACACTCTCCCTTTCAGTCACCTGTTAGTGTCTGAAACAATCTCTCAATTACTGTACATGTGTTTGTCTGAAAGCAGGAGGGTCCTAATTCTGGAACAGAGAAAGAACAGGAAATATACCATTTTGTCTTTTTTGTGAAAAAAAGAAGAAAACTAGCTTGTTGTAGTATTGTGTTTATGTTGTCAGGGACAACCTGTAGTACAAAGTGTGTCAGGTGGTGTCATGTATCACATAATTTTATCAGTCACACCTTTCCTGCCCCCACTAAGACGTTGAGGGGCCTGGAGCAGATGAACAGGTCCACACACCTGCCGTAATAAAGGGGTCAACCGTCCGACCTGACCCAACGTCTAGCCCAGACACCCAGAAAGAAAAAGTCTGCTTTGAAATATCTCCTTCCCATTTCATCAGATTGAATTCCCAATGTATATATTTGTTCTCTACCCCTTAAAACACAGTGAGGTCTGAGTAAATAACATGAATGGTGGGAGGGAACACAAGCTTCAGAAGACTCAGTAGGCTGTAATTTTAGTGTCCTGTCAATGAAACTCGACTCAGGGAAATCCTCATGGCGCTACCTACAGTCTTCCTTTGTGTGGTGAATGACTGACTGCTGGGAGACAGACAGTGGTTATAGACAGCTAATAGTAAATAACTTGAAATAGATGTTTCATGGAGTAGCAGTTTCATGGAGAAGTTTTGTTTGAAAGCTGGAGCCGAGCTGGCTTGATTTACAGGCTGAAACGATGGTAGAATGTCTCCCTGTGAGTATTCATTAAGATTGCACTACTGAAGGTATAGTGCTATACCACCGTCCTGCAGCGCTATTGGCTGGCTGCTGCCAATGGCCCCCAGCTATAAGCTCAGTCAGATGGAAGGACAGGAGAGCATTAGAGAGAGTTGTCTCCTGGGTGAAATATTAAACTGTAGGTTCTTGTTCCTTCCTCAGTGATGGAATATCCCCAAGGCAAGACAAAAGTGTCAGGGAATCCATATTTTCTTGGTGATAGAAGTAGAAAGAATTATAAAATATGTTCCATCTACAATAAGATTTATTTGTCTGAGTCCAAAATGGCACACTTTTCGCTATGTAGTGCACTACTTTTGACAAGAGCCTTATGGGGCGGCAGGGTAGCCTAGTGCTTAGAGTGTTGGACTAGCAACTGAAAGAGTTCAAATCCCCGAGCTGACAAGGTCATTCTTCCCCTGAACAGGCAGCTAACCCACTGTTCCTAGGCCATCATTGAAAATAAGAATGTGTTCTTAACTGGCTTGCCTATTTAAATAAAGGTAAAATATAACAATAAATGGTAACAGGGAGCCATTTTGGATGTTGATTTGTCATTTGGCCTCATAACCGCTTTCTGATGGTGTCTAGGCTGGTTGTGTTATGTAAATCCCTGAACTGTCTTGAACAATGAACCAGAGGAGGGGTGGTCAGCAAGGGTTTAGGGCTGTCTTGGTCTAAAGTGCTAGTAGCTTTGTGGTCTGTATTGAGCATGTGCTTTTGGGTCTATGATTTAGACTGTGTCTTGGTCTGTGCTTTGGTCAGTAGTGGTGGTCCAGAAAGCTAGTTTTGACAGCTTCTCATTTTGAAGTTTAGCTCATTTGACGGAGCACACAACTACAAGCTGTAGAAGTTAGCCTATATTAGAAGATAGGCTACATATTTGTTGCCTCAGTGAACAACTGGAGCGTCTCAATCCATGATCCCTCTCCTCTCAGTTTGGAGCTCCTGGTAATGATCAGTAGTTAAAGGCCTACTAAAGCTCAGCTGCTGTCCTCTCCTCTGGCCGGGGTGGCGTGACACAGTGCATTCAAATTATTCAGATCCCTTGACTTTTTCCACATTTTATTATGTTACAGCCTTGTTCTAAATTTGATTCCCTCATCAATCTACACACAATACCCCATAATGACAAAGCATGAACAGGTTTTTAGAAATACTGCATTTACATATGTATTATGACCATTTACTCAGTTCTTTGTTGAAGCACATTTGGCAGCGAGAACAGCCTCGAGTCTTCTTGGGTATGACGCTACAAACTTGGCACACCTGTATTTGGGGAGTTTCTACAGTTCTTCTCTGCAGATCCTCTCAAGCTCTGTCTGGATGAATGTGGAGCGTCGCTGCACAGCTATTTTCAGGTCTCTCTAGAGATTTTTGATCGGTTCAAGCCCGGGCTTTGGCTGGGCCACTCAAGGACATTCAGGGACTTGTCCTGAAGCCACTCCAGCATTGTCTTGGCTGTGTGCTTAGTGCCGTTGTCCTGTTGGAAGGTGAACCTTCACGCTAGTCTGAGGTCCTGAGCGCTCTGGAGCAGGTTTTCATCAAGGATCTCTCTGTACTCTACTCCGTTCATCTTTCCCTCGATCCTGACTAGTGTCCCAGTCCCTGCCGCTGAAAAACATCTCCACAGCATGATGCTGCCACCACCATGCTTAGGTAGGGAAATCCTTGTCTCAAGGTTGCCGTGTGCACAGTGTTTCCTCCAACACATTGGTGCGGCTGGCTTCCAGGTTGGAGGGCGCTGTGTTAGGAAGCAGTGCGGCTTGGTTGGGTTGTGTATCGGAGGACGCATGACTTTCAACCTTCGTCTCTCCCGAGCCCATACGGGAGTTGTAGCGATGAGACAAGATAGTAGCTGCTAAACAATTGGATACTATGAAATTGGAGAGAAAAGGGGGTAAAAGAAGAAAAAACAGAAAATGTCCATGGTGACATTTCCCCCCTTGCCAACGCAAGGTTCCACATGCCTCATCGCCACATTCTTCCACACTGCTGCCGATGGGGATATTTTCCCAGATATTGAAAGCCGCTCAGCACGTACAATTACGCACACTCTCACTGTGTAGCCTGCTCCATGTAGGTCAGAGTAGACTGATAAGACGGCTTTGGTTTGGTGGACTGATATAGGGTGCATACCATCTGAACATTATATCTAGAATGGATCAAAACAGTAGAATGACCCGCCCTGTTCTTCGTTCACAATTGGTGATTACATAATTATGATCGTTCGCTTTCCCTCGCTCATCAACTCACTCACTCTCCCTCTTTCTCCCCATCATACTTTAATTAAATAATGTAATATGTTGTTATGTGTGAAATTAGTTTCGGTATAGTTTAGGTTCAAGGCAATTATCCGCGTGATTATCAGCTGGACAATGCGCTTTCAAACTGTCGGTCAGGAGGCAGTGTGTTATATAGGCTTATTTAGGACAAAGTCAAGGACTGAGTGGAGCAGGCCCT